>NC_030677.2:56004092-56299018 GCF_000004195.4 Xenopus tropicalis
TTTTTATTTACACTTGACAAGTGTGTGTGTATTTTAGGGAGCTTCAACAAGCATTAGATGCCACACATGCATGTTGGCATAATGGGTCCCCATGCTGTCCCAGTTGATCTTTATACTCCCCTTTAATACAGTGACTTTTTTTCCTTCAAATAGGATTGGCCATACTTCCTCAGTGTTTTTGTTGCCCTTAGTATTACACATTTGTTTAAAAAATATATATAGACACAATGTAGAAATTGATGATGGATAAAAGTATGAATTCACATGCCTACATTGGGACAGTTACTTGCTCAAAGCAAGATACAGTGATTAAAATGAACACGAAAGGGATTCAATTATCTCTTCATAGATACACTGTTGGAGCTATACAATGATTGTGTCAATGTAGCAACTGTTTTATAATACTATAAAGATGTCATCCTGGCTAGAAGTAATAAAATCCTCAGCATGTCATGGGCAGTTAAATATGAAATTTAGAGTCAGATGCTTCAGTGCCTCAGTCAAAGGTGTATATATTTCAAAAATGAAAATACTAAAGGGGTATACCCTATTTTAATCTGAATTAAGTTTATTTAACATTAGGTAATAAAGAGTATTAATTATATATATATATATATATATATATATATATATATATATATATATATATATCAACACAGCCAGTGTATGTAATAATCATTTGAAATTATTTTTAGAAATGCAGCAAGGAGCCCAAAAGTTGTATATATTTGTATTTATCTCTAGACATACAAAAAGAATTTCAGGTTCTGGGCTTAAATTACAAGCCGCTTATGTAAATTATTTTCTAATGCTGATAAATAAAAATCATGATTTATTTGTCTGCTGTATTTTTATAGTATGATATACTTCCTAATGGACCACATATTCAGTATCATATAATAGGTTATTGTTTATATACCCTGTTCCAAATTATTATGCAAATTATATTTTTCTCATTTACCAAAATAATTGATGTAAATAACAGTCAGCATAATTCTCATGTTATCAACTATTAAGAGTACAATTCAAATTTTATTGAACAAACTTCCTAATGATAACAGTATTTTTTTAAGAATAAATAACTTAAAATGCACTGTTCCAAATTATTATGCACAGTAAGTTTCAGAACACTTTATAGGTTGTAAAGAACTGAAAATTGTCATTTGTTGTGGTTGCAGCATATTTACTGAAATCAAAAGCTATTTCATTCAAACTTTTAACAACATTTTGGTTTACTAACCAGTTAATATAAATGACTCTCAATTTGACACTATTTATTTACTTTTGTGAAATCCAGTACAATTGCACAATTGATATTGCAGTGGTCAATATAAGGACCCATACAATAAACAATTCAAAATGATAGTACAGGTATGGGACCCATTATCCAGAAACCTGTTACCCAAAAAGTTCTGAATTATGGAAAGGCCATTTCTCATGGGTCCATTTTATTCAAAAAAATTCTCATTTTTAAAAATGGTTTCCTTTTTTCTGTAATAAACAGTACCTTGCACTCGATCCCAACTAAGATATAATTAATCCTTATTGGAGTCAAAACAACCCTTTTGGATTTAATTAAATTAAATAATTTTTAGTAGACTTAAGGTTGGTGGTTGACGGGCTGGTACAGAAGCACAAAACATAATATACAACATTTCTGCCCTACTAGAACAGGAACAGGTATGAGACCTGTTATTCAGAATGCTCAGGACCTTGGGGTTTCCAGTTAAGGGGTCTTTCCGTAATTCAGATTTCCGGAGAACTAAACCCTAAAAATTATTATGGCAAGAAATGCCATATTTTATATTATAAACTATGCACTGGCTTAAAGTTTCAGCATTTTTATAGTAGTAATGATATATACCATTACATTTGCCACAGAAGCTCCCCATCTTGGATTCTGCCTTCCCCCATAGATGGGGAGCTATGGGGGGAAATATTCAGAGATAAAGATCTTTATTGCTTAAAGGAGAAGGAAAGGCAAAGTCACTTGGGGGTGCCAAAATGTAAGGCACCCCCAAGTGACTTAAATCGCCTACCTTTTACCCCGGACTGGTGCCCCTGTTTGGAGAGAACAGCACCAGCCCGGGGTAGCAGCGATCGCTTCCTCCTTCCTGTTCGCTCGCGCGCATGCGCAGTAGAGTGAAAAAGCTGAACTTTAACAGAGAAGTCGTCTTTTTACTCTACTGCGCATGCGCCTGTCATGGGGTCCCGGCAAAACGAAGTAGGAAGCGCTCGCTCACAGGTACCCCGGGCTGGTGCAGTTTTCTCCTAACAGGGGCACCAGCCCAGGGTACGAGGTAAGTGATTAAAGTCACTTGGGGGTGCCTAACATTTTTGCACCCCCAAGTGACTTAGCCTTTCCTTGTCCTTTAAGACTGAATGGTGCCGCTCAATTGCTAAGCTATTCTGCTAATAGAATTACAAATGCAAAAGGCAAAAACAATCATAATTAAGAAGGGAGGTATGTAATATTAAGTATTAAATAAAATGTATTAAAAGTTCTGTAAGTTAGATAATCCTCAGAGACATCGTTGTTTTACATTTATATCTAGCAGTTATGCTCCGTCAGCAGCCAGTGCCTACATAAATATGAATATTTGCATATAAAATTGACGTATTCACAATTTTCGTCATGAGTCTCAATTAAACTGTGTTTTATTACTGGTATTTCTGGGAAAACATAATTTATGTAATTGTAAAAGCATGGTCAATTATGCAATTATTTATTAAGAAATACTAAAAAAGAAAATAGAATAAAATTGCATGCTGTGCATAGAAAAGCTAGCAGTTAATGGATTATGTTATATTATGTAGAGTTAGACTGCACAAGCCTCTCCTCTCCCACTGTGCACAGAATGGCAGATGCCTCTGAGAGGAAACAGGCCTGTAATTAAATACTTTTATATCTGATATGCATTGCCACTACATTTATTGGAAGACAATGAGGGCATGCCTTTCACTAACAAGTTTTACATTTTTATTCAGGCTGGTTATCAAATTACCCAACAAAGGCTTCCAGTTGCAGTAAATGGAACTCTGACATATCGCCATCAAGTAGGAGCAAAATGGAATCAAATGTTAACTAAATGTGTGAGGATCAAACAGGTCCAGCTAGAACAGGACAGCGGAAAGAGTCTTCATGATGAGATCAGGCGACAAACCCTTGTTGACTTAAACCGAGCTGGTAAGCATCATTAATGTGAAGTGTTCTGCATATACAGCACTGTGTAGCTGTGCATGCTTAGTATATTGTACTACATTCTGCAGGAGAATGGAAATGGGGTTTATGATGCAGTTACATTATATACAAGGTTATGCATGTAATAATAATTAAGGAAATAAATTCACCCCCTTCCCCTTTTAGAATTTTTTTCTATTAATGGCTCCTTGGATTAATGATGGCAAATCACATTGATTTATGTAAGTGCACATGGCAATATCAGTATACCCCAGTACTAATGTGCCATGTTAGTTTGAAGTTGCAATGCAGTTTTACAATGTTGGCAAGTTGTCGGGTACCAGTATATCTTTTTTAGTATCTGCCCTAACTGTTACCCCCAGAGAATTAAAATGAATCATTAGTTTTGTATATTATTTTAAATCTCATATATGCAAGTAACATTGTAAAACAGGTTTCAATAAAATATAGTAATACATTCACAAATATGTCTAACAGCATAATTTGCAATATAAAGTCTATAATGATTAGCATGACATAGACTAGACAAGGGAGAAATTAAGCTGGACGGGTATTTAAAATTATTCATTTGTTGAGACTCCAATTATTTCTATCCTATTATCCACAGAAACTTGCTTAGTTTAAAGCAAACATTCTGTGTTTTCTATGAACTGATCTACACTAAGGGGCCGATTTACTAATCCACGAACGGATCGCAAGCGTCCAAATGCGTTTTTTTCGTAATGATAGGTATTTTGCAATTTTTTCGTTGCCGGCGCGACTTTTTTCATAAATTGTCGCGACTTTTTCGTAGCTGTTACGACTTGCGCGAATTTTCACGACTTTTTTGTAGCCGTCGCAGAAAACTCAAGTCGTAACAGCTACGAAAAAGTTGCGACAATTCGCGCAAGTCGTAACAGCTACGAAAAAGTTGCGACAATTCGCGCAAGTCGTAACAGCTATGAAAAAGTTGCGACAATTCGCGCAAGTCGTAACGGCTACGAAAAAGTCTCGACAATTCACGAAAAAGTTGCAACGGCGACAAAAAATTGAAAAATGTTCGTTTCCAATCCGATTTTTTCCCATTCGGGATTTGGATTAGTGGATTAGTAAATCAGCCCCTAAAACTAATAAAGGAAAACTTTAATCTGTTCCTTCAAAAATATGAATTAATACTATTTTTGTGTGCTGAAATCCAGCTGCAAAATAGTTCTTTTTCTGAATCATTTGAAATCCAGGGAGAGAAGGAGGGCCGAAAACATTGATGTTACAAATTGTAACAACTTCTCCACAGCCATGTGGCCTGTGCTCTTATTAAGTTCAATCACTTTTTACTGCTGAGCTGCAAGTTGATATAACCCCCAGGGCTGTGGAGTCGGAGTCGGAGGCAATTTTGGGTACCTGGAGTCGGAGGCAATTTTGGGTACCTGGAGTCGGAGTCGGCAAAAAATGAACCGACTCCGACTCCTACTAAATTTAAATGGGAATAAAAAAAAATAAATAAAAAGCAAGTTTAAATGTCCCAATTCACAAACAGTCATAATTAATTACTTCTCTGCTATAAGAATAAAGCCCAATGCACGCAGTGCATAAACGAACACGTGACCATGAAGCTTTTCATTGGCTGTATGCTTCACTAAATGGGACGTAACGCACAGTTAAGGTGCGGCAGCTCCACTGCGTCATGTTCCTCTGTTACAGGGAACACAATGCCCACTGGGAACCTAGCCTAACTCTCACTGATAACTAATTAAGTAAAAAAAATTTGCAGGACTAGAAATACTTGTATACGTGAAGGGAATGGATAGTCAATAGTTTAAAGGAACAGTAACACCAAAAAATGAAAGTATATAAAAGTAACAAATATAATGTGCTGCTGCCCTGCACTGTGTGTTTACTTCAGAAAATCTACTATAATTTATATAAATAAGCTGCCGTGTAGTATGGGGGCAGCCATTCCTGCACTGGTACAGCTGGGGTGTTTGCTACAGAAACCCTACTATAGTTTATATAAATACCCCGCTGTGTAGCCCCGGGGGCAGCCGTTCCTGCACTGGTACAGCTGGGGTGTTTGCTACAGAAACCCTACTATAGTTTATATAAATACCCTGCTGTGTAGCCCCGGGGGCAGCCGTTCCTGCACTGGTACAGCTGGGGTGTTTGCTACAGAAACCCTACTATAGTTTATATAAATACCTCGCTGTGTAGCCCCGGGGGCAGCTATTCCTGCACTGGTACAGCTGGGGTGTTTGCTACAGAAACCCTACTATAGTTTATATAAATACCCTACTGTGTATCCCCGGGGGCAGCCATTCCTGCACTGGTACAGCTGGGGTGTTTGCTACAGAAACCCTACTATAATTAATATAAATAAGCTGCAATGTAGCCCCGGGGGCAGCCATTCAAAGGAGAAAAGGCACAGGCACATGGCAGATAACAGATAAAACACTATTGTATTCTACAGAACTTGTCTGTTATCTGCTATGTAACCTGTGCCTTTTCTCCTTTTTTCCAGCTTGAATGGCTGCCCCCGTGGTTACACAGCAGCAACAGTGCATTATATTTTTATTACTTTAATGGAACAGTAACACCATAAAAATGAAAGTGTATAAAAGTAGCTAAAATATAATGTGCTGCTGCCCTGCACTGGTAAAAGTTGTGTGTTTACTTCAGAAAGTCTACTATAATTTATATAAATAAGCTGCTATGTAGCCATGGAGGCAGCCATACAAAGGAGAAAAGGCACAGGCACAGGCACATAGCAGATAACAGATAAAACACTATTGTATTCTATAGAACTTATCTGTTATCTGCTATGTAACCTGTGCCTTTTCTCCTTTTTTCCAGCTTGAATGGCTGCCCCCATGGCTACACAGCAGCTTTTTATATAAATTATAGTAGTGTTACTGTAGCAAACACACCAGTTTTACCAGTGCAGGACAACAGTGCATTATATTTTTAATACTTTAAAGCTCTTTCATTTTTTGGTGTTACTGTTCCTTTAAAGCTCTTTTATTTTTTGGTGTTACTGTTCCTTTAAGACTGAAGCTTTAAAACATTTGAAAAACTGCTGTAATTCAGCTGTAATGTTAGCTTAAACTTTAAACATGACTATGGGATTCTAGGGAAATCATTAGGAGTAGGAGTATAGATACAATTGTCTATCAGTTTATTATCAGTTCAGTGTTTTAAGTGCCCCTTCCTGGATGTATAAAAAAAATTAGCATATTAAAAACAGAGGAGTCGGAGTCGTTGAGTCGGAGTTGGAGTCGGAAGTATCAGAAACTGAGGAGTCGGAGAATTTATCTACCGACTCCACAGCCCTGATAACCCCCCCTTCCCCCAGCAGCCGATCAGCAGAACAATGGGAAGGGAGCAAGATAGCAGCTCCCAGTAGGTATCAGGATAGCGCTCAATAGTAAGAAATCCAAGTCCGGCTTGGGACTCCTCCAGTTACATGGGAGTAGGAGAAACAATAGGTTACCTGAAAGCAGTTCTAATGTGCAGCGATGGCTCCTTCCTTAAAGATCAGACTCAGGCACAATGCAATGAGATGGCTGCCTACACACTAATATTTCAAAAAAATGCATTTGTTGGTTCAAGCATATAATTTTAAATGGTAGAGTGAATTATTTGCTATGTAAACAGTGTAATTTAGAAATAAACAGTATACCATAAAATCGTGACAGTATCTTTTTAAGGCAGTTGCTTAGCTGTGTGTAGAATCCTTGGACTAATGGCAATTTTACTTGATGTCTGACTTTTTCCCATGGCTTACACGTGGTCTGAGGTGGTGTAAAATAATCGTGTAAAAAAAACAAAAAACATTTGGGCAGTGTATGGCAAAATATACAACTTTATAACTGCTAACTGACTTTTTTTTTTTTTTACCACTTACAGTTTTTATTAAAAAAGAAAAGAGGGGTTTTGGGTACAGAAAAAAAGAGGGAAAGGGTTAGTTAGCAGTTTCACTACCACCCGTGAACAAAGCATAGTAACGCATTTTATATCTTTGTTTACATACTTGTCATTTGTCACAATCGGTTTTTTTTTTTGTTGTTTTTTTTTAAGCTTAAACATTGTTTGTTTTACTTTTTTGACAGATTCACCATTGCATCATTAGCAAGTTATTCAGTGCAGTTGTCTGCATTACTACAATCATTATTGGTTGGTATCATGAGTGACAGAAAGGTGTTGTGGGGTAGTGAGTACCAGGCAGGAGAGAGGGAGAAAAGAAAAACCTAAAAGAAAAAGGATAGTAATGGGGAGGGAGGAAAGTAAAAAAGAGGAGTAATTATAAAAGCATAAAATCGTAACTATTTACAGTTTGGAACGGTTTTGTAGCGGCTGGGACCTGTTATTTTGCGGTGTGGGGGGTGTCTCTTCCTTGGTTATTTTGATTAGTAGCATGGTCCTAGGGTTAGGCTCTGATGGCCATGAGCAGTTGGGGGTCATTTTCATGTAGTAGCCAGGGCATCCAGATTTTTTCATAGGCTTCCATGTTGTTCCGTAGCATATATGAGAGCTTTTCATTAGTGGCTATGCAGATTATCTTTGCTTTCAGGGAATTTAATGGGAGTCCTGCTTTTTTCCAGTTGCTGGTGATTATCAATCTGGCAGCCATTAGTATGTGTTGGCTCAGCCTGTGTCCTGAATTTGTAAATCGGGGTGGTTATTTCCCCAGTAGCAGAGTTAGTGGATCTTTGGGGAACTGTGTGTGGAAGATTCTTGACAGCATATGGGTTACTGTATCCCAAAATTGTGAAACAATGCTGCATGGGACCAGATATGTTCTGTGGAGGATTTTGATGGAGGTTTCTCTCACCGTTACACAGGTGCTGCCTTTGTTGGCCATTTCGCCGCATTGGGCCCATTGCTTTGTTGTAAGGGTAGTGTTGAGGTCCCTCTCCCATTTTAGCATACTGTTGAGTTTTTTGCTGTTTAGAGGTGGTTGGTTGATTAGTTTATAGATCAGGCTGAGGGTTCCCGGTTGTAGCGGGGTTTGTCGGCATATAGCTTCCAGACCTGTAGAGCTTATAGTGTTGTGGTCTCCCTGTTTGGCTTGTTGTTGTATAAAGTGCGCTAGCTGTGAGGCCCTGAATTTTTCCTGTGGGGTAGGTTGGAATTTGTCCATTATTTGCGCTGCGGTAAGTGGTTTGTTGTGTGCAGTTAAGGAATGTAGATTAGTTACGCCTGAGTTGGTCCACCATGCAAAAGTTCGTTTTGATTGTCCGGGGGGAAAGTCTTGGTTATTTATCAGAGGTGTTAATGGGGATGGCTTGGAGATTAGGTGATGTCTTTGCCGTAGGGTTTGCCATAATTGTAGCATTTCCTTTGTGATTGGGGAGATATTTTCTAGACCGTTGGAGGGAATTTTTCGGAGCCATAGTATCTGTTGTAGGGAGTAGGGGTAGATAAGGTCATCCTCTATTTGTACCCATATGGGTTTACTTTGGCCTGCATGGGCAGGTGTAATCTGTGCCATTCTAGCTGCCCAGTAGTATTTCAGTAAGTTGGGGGTTGATAGGCCTCCGTTTGTTTTATGTAGATACATCGTCTGCTTTGCTATCCTTGGGTGTTTTTTGTTCCATATAAAGTTATTTATTTTGCTTTGGAGGTTGTGTAAGTCCTGGGTGGCTACTTTTATTGGCAGCGTTCTAAATAAGTAGAGCAGCTTGGGTAATGTGACCATTTTAGCACAGTGTATTCTCCCAATCCAGGAGATGTTATGTTTATCCCATGTTAATAAGTCATGCATTAGGAGTTTTATCAAGGGGGGGAAGTTCGCCTTATATAATGTTGTTAAGTTTGGGGTGAGTTTGACTCCTAAATATTGCATAGAGTCAGTTTGCATTTTAGCCAAAATTTACCTCTATAAGTTTCACCATATGCTTAGGTACATTACAGGGCAGCATTTCAGATTTATCCGGGTTAACTGTTAGCCCGGAGACTTTCGCAAAGTCTGCTAATGTTTTTACCAGATTAGGTAATGAGGTTAGTGGTTTTGTTACATGAAGCAAAAGGTCGTCGGCAAATAGAGATACTTTGTATTCTTTGTCTTTTACCTTTAGGCCTTGGATATCTCCATTCTCCCGGATTGCTCTGGCCAGTGGTTGCTAACTGACTTTTATTAATAAATTATATCCACAATTGCAATGGCATCAAATCACATGTAGAAGAAATACACAGTTTTATAAATATGCCATTTATTCACATCTTTGTTTGTTGTAAATCATTTTATACAGCTATCTAAATGGGCCTTGATCACTCAAGCAAAAAGACATTTACAGGAAAAGAGATTACAGTCCCTACTGAGACTGTGGAAACTAAAGGTATTTGGTCTGTTGGTCCATTGTACTTTTTCATTTGAGGATTAATTTCCTGTTCAGTGTTCTCTGCAGTTTTGCAGTCTCTTCAATAATACAATATCAAGGTTGACCAATATTATAACCCATTCTGGTAAGTGTTTGGATAAGGGTTAATGCACTTAGTCTTCTATTAATTGATAGTTCGTGTTGAGAAGTTCTTATGTATTGGTTGGTCTTTCCCATGCAGGACAGACCACATGGGCACTTTGCCTCCTGAAGGCAATATAATTCATCAAACACTTACAGATGATGCCAAGAGGCAGAGGTTAATGGACTTGTAAACCACACACACAAAAATGTAATCCGTGAACAGCCTCTTTGAAATCTTTCAATAACTGCCACTCTGTTGTCCAGAGGTTAATAGTAAGGCTGCAACATCTCCTTAATCACTTAGATTTTCTTCTCCTCCTGTAACCCACTCGCGCCCCCCTCAGGAATTTTTCTTTGACTTCTGGCTTGTAGGCATGCTCAGTTGTTCTAAGCTCAGATTACTAAACACGCCCTCCAGTCTAGCAGCCAGTAAAGAGATGGCATTGCTGGTTCTTATAGAAACTCAGCTCTAGCTGCCTGTTTCAATTATTGTCTCCCAACCAACTCTCCTGAGCTCAGCTCAAACAAAGCAGAACTTTTATCAAAGACAGTTCTGATTGTGTAAGTCTCTATTCTTGATGAAATGAATCATGTATAAGGGTCTGTGTGTGTATGCTGTTTGCAGATTTAAATGTATCCAATTATGTATCAGAGTAAAAATGGCCACCGGGTGAAATCTGCTATTTGCTTTAGGAAAATGTGGTGGTGCTGGCAAGTAGAGGGGATATATGCAGTACATATGATGCCATTTGGGTGGGGGAGACATGCCCAACTGATATACATTGTAGGCAAATGTAGGCTTTACACGTCCTTTATATATTGCTGTGGAAAAGTCATAGTCATATTCCCACATAAGACAGACCTTCTTAGAATACAAACCAAGTATTAGTGACTGCCTTTCTCTATCTCGCTCTCATAAATTGCCCACACAAAGATCTATTTGTGCTTTCCAATGCAAGTAATATTGGCACATGGTCCTTGCAGTCTGGCTTAGGGTACATCCCTTGGTTGCATCTCAGGTTATTGGTTAACTATAACTGTATTTTTTCAAGACAGGAATCTAAAATTGAGATACCTGGATTCCAATCTCTGGTATGCTGGGACAACAAGATATTTTATAAAGTTGAAAGAAGTCACTGTGCTTTGACCCCTTATTAATTCTTTTTTTGGCGAATATCACAAGTGTATCGTTCAATCACCTTTACTCTGCAGTACCGAGGAAAATGACAGGCTTGGGCTGTTCATAAGCTTATCCTAGGGAGACAAGTAAAGCATTACAGTACCCTGCAGTTTTCTGACAGTTGTAATGTCAGAAATGTCACTGCAAATCCAAGACAGGCACCATAACAAAGCAATCCTATTTTTTTCCTCTGGTTAGACACGGATTATTTTTTTTTCCACTTGTGGTATTATATTTTGTGTTACATTGTGCCTTGCATTGCACTGAGGTATCTGCCTTTCAGACACTGAATTTCACATGACAGATTATTTAATAGTTTTAAATGTTAACTAAGCTGCACAAATTCATATTGGTGGCAAAACAATCCTGTTGGGTTACTGTAATTTTAAAGGGATTCTGTCATGATTTTTATGGTGTACTTTTTATTTCTAAATTATACTGTGTATATAGCAAATACTCTACCACTTAAAATGTTATTCTTGAACCATCAATGTATTTTGTAGTTGTGGATTTCTTACTATTGAGTGCTATTCTGATATCTATAGGGAGCTGCTGTTTTTCTCCCTTCCCATTGTTCTGATGATCAGCTGCTGGGAGGGGAAAGGGGTATCACTCCAATTTGCAGCTCAACAGTAAAGTGTGACTGAAGTTTATCAAAGCACAGGTCACATAACTGTGGCACCCTGGGAAATGAAGAATATGTTTAGCCCAGGGGTGGCCAATACGTCAATCGCAGTCTACCAGTTGCTCTCATTAAAGTTCTGGTAGACTGCAAGTGACAATTTAAGAACGCATTCTCCTCCGTTCTTGAGGACGTGCAGAGAATGCATACTGTGGGGAATGCGCACATCCATTCTTGAGGACTCAGAGAATGTGTCTCGGGAGTGCGTATGTTGCATCTGGGAATGTGCGCCAAAAGGAAAGCGCGTCCAGAATAATGGAAGTGTACAATAACTGTGCTTTTAAACACAGTTACATACAGTAAATAGCGGCACTACCTCTGCCCTGATAAATACATTTAGCTTTTGATAAACTTGGTTATGTTTATAATGCTGACCCACAATTACTGAACAGGCTAACAATGACTTGCACTGCCCCTCATCGTTGTACTGAGCAGCCGATCCATTTGTACAGCATGCCAATTAAGTGAGAAGTTCTGCTGTGCACTAGCAGCTCATAAGAAACGTATTACTTCTCTACATCTGTAATAAATACAACTTTGCCTCTTTTTTAACAGACTTTGTTTTATTTTTTTTTCACTGGATGAGATACAATTTAGGAACTGTTACAGTTCTAATATATGCTCATTCTTCCTGCTATTATTTTCCATTCATCTTTTATTCACTCAAAATCAATATACTAACTGGGCATAGAGGGAATGGTAGTTAATAGCATGGAAAATAAATAGTAATTGCTATTGTGGTTAAAAGACTGACAGCAGAGAGATACTTTTTCTTGCTGTGCGATAGATGGCGTGCTGTTTTTATTGAGGTAGATCTCATGGCGGTGGCCAAGTGGCAAGAGTAAATCACGGGGTGACAAAGTCTGGGCACCCCTGGTCTAGCCCCATGTGAAATTTCAAAATTAAATATAAAAAATCTGTTTGTGCTTTAAAAAATGGATTCTACTGTATTCTGCTGGAGAAGCTCTATTAACTGATGTGTTTTGGAAAAATAATTAAAAAAAAAAAAAAGCATAACACAAATTGGTTGGGGTTTTTGCACATTATAATTAAACCACTGCTGGTGACCACCATATATGCACACAAATTACAGTTTGGGGCTCCTGTTCTGCACTGCAGGAAGAGTGGAACTAGTCTATTGGCGGGTTTTGGACACTTATCTTGCTTATTCTTTCCCTTGTAGTACTTTTAAACCCAAGCCTCTTGGTATATATTATATAAATTGCAATAGATCTGAATTTCTGTAACTTCTAAAATTAGTCTTAACTGTCATGAGGATGTGGCTTAGCAAATCAATTCAATAAATTAAGACTTTCATGTCAAGGAAGAACATTTATATGTAGTAGAAAGAAAGAAATTATAGACATCTTGGTTTAGAAGAAAAATGTAGGTTTCAAGCAGTACTAGTCCTTTATAAAGAAAATGTATTTTCTTTAACAAAATATCAAAGTGCAGGCTGACAATCCATCCCTACACGGATAGTTGAAGATCTTTTTAAACATGGGGCGGATTGTCAGCCTGGGCTTGCCTTAAAGATAAGTCAGATTCTTGATTTCTAAAAGTAGCAACAATGGAGCCCCCTCTCTCTGTCACCTGTAACAAGGGCATTTCTATATATTTAATCAAAAGCATTTAGTGGTATTTATTTTTCTTTTCTAATGTTTTATTTAAAGGAGAAGGAAAGGCATTTTGCCATTTCACTGCCAATAGATTAGCCCTATTAGTGGCACTTAGAATGCTATATTTATTCTGCAGAAAGCTTTACCATACCTAAGTAAACAGCCCTAGAAGCTCCCTCCATTTGTTCAAGATAGCAGCTGCCATTTTAGCTTGGTCTCAGTAGCTTTGGTGCTCTAATGTTGGTAGCTCAGATAACACATTCTTATGGGAGGGGCAGTGAGTTCTTATGAATTCTTATGGGAGAGGTAGAGAGCAGAGAGCTGTGCAGACTTGTGCCCCAAACCTGAGTGAGTCCTAAAGTAGAGGAAGTCTGATAACAAAGAATATGTTTACAAAAAAGGAAACAAGAAATCCTGTTTCTTCAGTGCAGCGTTTCTGTGAGTGCTTATGCCTGTATTTACATAGACCTTTCTGATAAAGCTTACTTAGTTTTACCTTTACTTCTCCTTTAAGGAGTGGGACTAATGGAGATTGTCATGGAACCTGATATGAGCTGCGGAGAAGAGGCAGCTGCTGCAGTTCGAGAACTTCAACTTATCTTGCAAGCACTAGGAACATGCAATGCAAACATGTCAGGTAAAATGTTCATTTATATCATAAGGTTAACTAACTAAAATAAAATACATTGAACATCTGCTTTGGTAAACGGGAAACATACAACATAAGTAAAAACATTGCTGTAGACTAACTTTATACCCTCAGTTGCGCAACACACCTCAGTATATAACATACTCTTAAATAAATCAACTAAAAAGTACTTTTTAAAATTAATTAATTAACAAAGGATGTGTTTTATATTTTGATTTGTTGGTTATTATTGCACAACTGAGGGAATATCGTTAATCTGCAACCCCCCATTCCCCAATATGACTGCAAGCGGTATATTGACTTTTGGTAGTTTGGGGTCTATACACTATTATTATGTATAGGAGATATTTTACTGGTCACTCTTCAGTGATACTTACTGTCCCAGTGGCTGACTTACCCAGGCAGTTTCATGGCTTTACAGAGCAATAACTATTGAAAGCTGGTTTAATACTATATGAACAGATACATTAACTTTGGCTAGACAACTGCTTAATTTGTTTGTTAAAGAGACCTGTCACCCAGACAGAAAAAGCTGTGTAATAAAAGTCCTTTTCAAATTTAACATGAAACCCAAATTACTTTTTTTTATTAACACATCCAAACCCATTATAAATGTGTTTAAAAATCCCAGCTGTCAATCTTATATTGCCTGCCCTGCCTCTATGCCTTAGGCATAGAGCTAGGGCAGACAACTTTTTTCACTTTCCCCCTCCCTCCTCACCATCTAATTTTGTAGCCAGTGCATGGGCATGTGCATCAGGTCCCCCCTTCTGGCGCATACACAAGATTTTGGGGTCATAAAAAGTTTCCCTTAATAAACGACATCCACAAAATGGCCCCTGCCTGCTGGCTGTGATTGTGTAATTCCAAGACTGAAGAAAACAAGATTTATATTATTTATAAAGTGTATTTTTCTTGACAAACACAACAGAAGAGAATTTGTAATTATTTCTTAGGGTGACAGGTCCCCTTTAATGAATAGAAAGTAGACTAAAGCGACACTTGGAAATAAAAAAAAGTTTTTTTTTTTAATCCTTTAATTGTGACAGATTTTCCTCTGTCATAAATCGTGTTTGACTCATGTTTAAACAAGAGAGAACACATGGTGTGTGAGAATCCTGTTACAGAGTAGAAGTCTTTGAAGCATTCCTCATTATATGTAGTTGTAAAGATCTACCTAATTGGCAGATAGAAGTATTAAAGCCGAATATGCAACAAAAAGAAAACACTTCAACAATCCTATATGCATCTGGAGTCACATCAAAAATGGTGTTAGGCCAATAATAACATTTGTTAAGCAAGTGAGTCAAAGCAAGTCAGACCTTAATTTGAAAACATGACCTGCTTTATTTCTAAAGGCTGAAAGCCTTCTAATTGATTTCATTCAGATGTGAAAACATAACAAGAGGAAAATTAATTTATCACCGTGAAAGTGGTACATCTATTTCAGCTTTTAGTTATCCAAAATGTTAACATCTAACAATATTAACATCTCATCTCTCAAGGACAGAGAAAGGAAAAATGAAAGTTCAGGTATTGTGCTTTAATGCTTTATTTTCAAGTGGATAATATTTATTTTCTACTGTATTTCCTTTATGGGTCATTTTTTTGCGGTCATTTTGAATTCTATGTATGTGCTAACAATATCATTTAATTGCAAGGTGGGATTCAGGCAGCTTTTAGCAAAATCGGATCACTCATATGACCATTATCTGAAACAGAGACCTGCAGATATCAGCTTTTACTGGCTGGATAAAATACTCAGTGTAACCCCCTTTGTAGGAAAATAGTACTTTATTAGTGCTTTAGCAAGTCAACCAGAATGTCTAACGCAGCTTCGTTCTCCATTCCACCATTTCAAAAGAGAAGGAATATTTCCCTGCAGATTCAGAGCTAATTGTTGTCCAATTACTTGTATGGCACAGAGTGACTTCCAAGTCTATAAGCCACATGGCTGGCACATTCTGCAGCTGGGAGTATGGGTGGCTTTTTGCATATTTTAAAGAACAGATTAATGCCACCACTGTGTAGGCATATCTGTACTATACATTAGTATATATGTATTTGTTTGTAACATTTTCAAGTTTTCAGCGACAAAAAGCCCGACCCAAAAAAAGTTGCAGTTTAGTGAATTCCCCCCTTAAAGTCCAAAAGTTCATTCAGCATTCATCAGTATTTTGTGCAAGCAGCAAATCTTATAATCCAATAGTCAAAATTTCGACTCACTAAACATCATACCCAAAATATGTGTAATGAAAAGGTCAGCATAACCGCCCTCATGATATAGGCATAGATCCGTACTCTGCAAATGTCAGCATTACCCTTGTGATGAAAAAGTGCATGGATAATGCAAAACACATTAATAAATTAAACGTTAGCCTCATTAGGAGCAGTGTTCATAAGTGAATACATTTCTTAGAAAAGTAAAACCAAAACTTGCTTAAGCATTGAGAATCTGTACCCACTAACAACCTGTCCTCAAAGAAGGCTTTGTAATACTTGTAATGCAATTTCTCTCCTATTAGCTTGAATTGGTAGGATACATTATTGACTAGATTTCTGCATTGATGGGGGTGGTATTTGAATCACTTCAAATTGTGTTACAGGGAGGTCAGTAAGAATGGCTTTCTACAATCTTGGGACCAGGTAATGGTATTGCCAAGAGTCACACAGTTCCAGAGCCTTCTTTCTTTCTGTATTAAAACGATTATTTACCCATAATTACATAGGTTCCTCTTACAAAACAAGCATGCAGATTGTTCCTTGCACAGAATTTTTAGAAACATGTCTCCCTATATACGCTGTTTGCTTTTCAACTTCCATGTACTTTCAAGTATATTTAGAACATAATTAATTGAGCCAAACCCTGCCATAACGTTAATGTATTTTTATTTTTAGAGGGTCAGATGAGAGTTGATGCAAACATTTCAGTACATCGACCCGGGGAGCCATATGGAGTGAGGACCGAGGTTAAAAACATTAATAGCGCACGATTTTTAGCAAAAGCCATTGGTAATTATTTAAGTGTTTCGTAAATATATCTTTCTTTTCTCTTGTAAGATACTGAAATTGCTGTAATGTGGATAAAGCCTAAAATTTTACATTTAAGTGCACTTATTTGCAACAAAATAATGTATTTTTATTTCTAATAAGCAATGTTCAAACTTTTTTAGGGTTATGTATTAATAGGCACTACATTTGCCCAGGTGCAATAACCCAGGTGCAATGAATCATCGGGTGCCGTTTACTTTGAACCTCTTTTAAAGAAAACATCTTATTGGTTGTTACAAGTTACTGCACCCGGCCAAACCTGGTGCCTTTTATTAAGTATGGGAGCTTAAGTTTTATTTTAGATTGCAAAGGTATACTCAAACCCATTTTTCCACTAACATTTTAATGTTTTATATCTCTAGATTATGAAATTCAGAGGCAGGTTGATGTTCTCGAAAATGGGGGAACAAATTTGAATGAAACAAGAGCATTCGATTACAAACTTGGGTAAGAGTAAATTTTGCCCTTTTTAAAAACATTGAGGGAGTACAGTATAAGGCTTACAGTCAAGCAATTACATAACTTTAAACTTATTTTTCAGCCATGGGGGAAAAGTCATGCCTATATTATTCGTTATCTTTTGTGGGCATTGCTTACCTTTTGGGATTTTTTCAGTCAGAATTAAAGGTGAGAAGTCAGTCAATCAAAATGAATGAGAGGCTGTCATCAATGATGTGCCTCAAAGTGAGGCCAATATAGTTTTTTATATACCTTCCCTTGTTGCATACTTACAGCTGTAATTACAAAAGAAAGAGTGTTTTTCCTGTTTTCATATACTTGTCACAAAAGAATCACTCGCTATTGGTGTTTGACATTACACAACTGACATTATATAATACCCCTCTTTTGACTGCAACTTGGGTCAGATTAGTTAACCCTTGGTAATTTGCATTCGGAAATTGCACTTTTCACACTGCACTGCACTTGTAAATGACCCTTGATATCTCCCTTTTAATAGATAAAATGAAGAAATGCACAGTCAGCAAAATAATACAGTACAATAATTCAAACGCTTCAAGGAAAAGGAAAACTTCTCTGGCGTTTTATTGCCAATCGATTAGTCATAATAGTACAAGCTAGAACACTATATTTATTCTGCAGAATGCTTTACCATACCTGAGTAAACAGCCCTAGAAGCAGCAGCCATTTTAGCTTGGTCTGACTTGACTTCACCAGACAGCAGCATACAGACAGAAAACAGCTCTCAGATTACAGCTGAGAGGGGAGGGGGAGAGAGGAGCAAACTGAGCAGGCTTGTGCCGTGCCCTTAATGATTTTTCTGAGAAAAAGGAAATAAATATGGTGTTTTTTTCGGTGAGGACTCGGGGCAGCAGTTCTATAAGTGTTTATAGCTGTATTTACATAGACCTTTCAGATAAAGCTAACTTAGTTTTTACCTTTCCTTCTCCTTTAAGCTGCAGTAGATATATGGAAGGACCACTGCACCTTTATGTTTTACAAAGATTTGTGCATAATAAATTTAATCCCTGTGTAGGCATTGATTTAAGTTATCTGTCATCACAGGCTATAAGGAGTTATCCATGTTATGAAAAGTTCAGTTTATTGGTTTGTTCTGTTGATCATGCCTTCAGTGATGTCCTGTCATACCTCTTTACACTTTATAATGGGGTTGCAAACTCAATAAAGCTGATGCCACATCACTGATTACTTAATTCTGATGCGAATTGCATTGGTTTCTAAACTGCAATGTATTGACAATCTGAATTATTTACTAATCAGCCTTTTATTCTGACATTTATATTCTGTATATACAGTATATTGTGAGTGGGTTCCTAAGCTCAGTAAGTGACAGCAGCACTTTATTACTTTCCACTTATTAACGGTTAATGATCCATGGAAATTAGGGTGTGACGGTGATGGGGCGGGTGTGACGGTGATGGGGCGGGTGTGACGGTGAAGGGGCGGGTGTGACGGTGATGGGGCGGGTGTGACGGTGATGGGGCGGGTGTGACGGTGATGGGGCGGGTGTGACGGTGATGGGGCGGGTGTGACGGTGATGGGGCGGGTGTGACGGTGATGGGGCGGGTGTGACGGTGATGGGGCGGGTGTGACGGTGATGGGGCGGGTGTGACGGTGATGGGCGGGTGTGACGGTGATGGGGCGGGTGGGTGTGACGGTGATCGGGTGGGTGTGACGGTGATCGGGTGGGTGTGACGGTGATGGGGCGGGTGGGTGTGACGGTGATGGGGCGGGGGGTGGGTGTGACGGTGATGGGGCGGGGGGGTGGGTGTGACGGTGATGGGGCGGGGGGGTGCGTGTGACGGTGATGGGGCGGGGGGGTGCGTGTGACGGTGATGGGGCGGGGGGGTGCGTGTGACGGTGATGGGGCGGGGGGGTGCGTGTGTCTGTGATGGGGCGGGGGGGTGCGTGTGTCTGTGATGGGGCGGGTGCGTGTGTCTGTGATGGGGCGGGTGGGGGCGGGTTGTTGCGTGTGTCTGTGATGGGGTGGGTGCGTGTGTCTGTGATGGGGGGTGGGTGTGACGGGGCGAGGGGGTGGGTGTGACGGTGATGGGGCGGGTCCAACTATTTATCCCCCTTTTTTAATCTAAAATTAGGGTTTTTTGGCCAAAGATCTTTCAGAAGGAGTGAGCTCTTACCTCTCATCACAGTGGCAACCAATGGACTGAACCAACTGTCACACCCCTAAGTATGAAGTCAGCTCTCATCACAGAGCCAACCCATTATTATGTTGGGTTGAAAACCCCAAAATACTGTTCTTCGACTTAGCTTATTCTTCCGCTTCTTTTTCTTCTTCTTATTCTTAGCGCCCCCCATTTTATAAACGTTACTCCTCGTACAGTTTTAGGGGTACAACTCCCAAACTCCCCACACTTCTTCGCCCTATAGCGGAGCAGGTTGCTTGTGCTTTTCTAAGCGATCCCGCCCCTCGTATTTTTGTGGCGCCGCTCCGAACCCCCCAATTTTCCCATTGACTTTGACAGGGAAGATTTTCAAACTGCTGCCACTCTTACAGCTTTGAAGCTAAACCCCCCAAACTTGAATAACATAATCATGGGGTCACCCCGAATGAAGCAGCAACATTTGTTGGATGACTCCAAAGTGGGAGGGGCCAACAACAGCCAATCAAATTTTAATCATTGACTTTAATGGAGAAATTGAAACTGCTGCCAATCTTACAGCTTTGAGGCTACACTCCCCAAACTTGAATCACATAGTCATGGGGTCAGCCTGAATGAAAATAGGATGATTATTGGATGCCCAAAAGTGGGCGGAGCTGTGAACCGCCAATCAGATTTTACCTATTGATTTGGCGGAAATTCAACCTGCTCTCACAGTAATAACACCGGGGTCCCCAAACTTTTTACACTTGGTCACTAGGGGACTGCAGTTTAAGTTTTGAAAAGTGGGCGGAGCCACCAGCAGCCAATCAAATTTCACCTATTGATTTTTATTGGTTTAATGCCAAATTTTCCAAACTTTGCACAGGCAGTCACTGGGTGACTACGCATTCAGGTTTTGGTTTTTTTTGTTTTGTTTTTTAAACTGCAAAGTGGGAGGGGCCAACAACAGCCAATCATATTGTACCCATTGACTTTTATGGGGAAATTGAAACTGCTGCCAAACTTACAGCTTTGAGGCCACACTCCCCAAACTTGAATCACACCGTCATGGGCTCAGCCTGAATGAAAATATGATGATTGTTGGATGCCCAAAAGTGGGCGGAGATGTGAACAGCCAATCAGATTTTACCTATTGACTTGGCAGAAATCCAACCTGCTGCCATTCTCACAGTAATAACACCTGGGTCCCCAAACTTTGCAGAGTTAGGCACTAGGGGACTGCAATTTTAGTTTTGAAAAGTGGGCGGAGCCACCAACAACCAATCAGATTTCACCTATTGAATTTTATTGGTTTGATGCCAGGGTTCCCAAACTTTGCATAGTCAGACACTGGGTGACTACGCATTTAAGGTTTTTTGTATTTTTGTAAGTGGGTGGAGCCACCAACAGCCAATCAGATTTTACCTATTGACTCTAAATGGTGAAACTCAACCTGCTGCCATTCTCACAGTATTAACACCAGGGTCCCCAAACTTTTCCCAGTTGGTCACTAGAGGACTACAGTTTTAGTTTTGAAAAAGTGGGCGGGGCCACCTACAGCCAATCAGATTTCACCTAATGAATTTTATTGGTTTGATGCCACAGTTCGCAAACTTTGCACAGTCAGTCACTGCGTGACTTTGTACTCAAGGTTAGAAACAGTGGGCAGGGCCGCCAAAAGCCAATCACATTTCTTTCATTGTTTTCAGTGGGAAAATTTTAACTGCTGCCTTTCTCACATGTTTAATGTCAGGGTCCCCAAACTTTGCACAGTTTGTCACTAGGTGACTATGTTCCAAGTTTAGAAAAGTGGGTGGGGCCAACAACAACCAATTAGATTCTTTAAATATTAATACTAAGGTCCCCAAACTTTGCAGAGCTAGTCACCTGGTAACTGCAGTTCAGAGTTAGAAAAAGTGGGTGGAGCCAACAACAGCCAATCAGATTTTACCTATTGATTTTCAGTGGGAAATTCAACCTTATGCCATTCTCACAGTATTAACACCAGGGTCACTAGGGAACTGCATGTTTAGGTTTTAAAAAGTGGGTGGAGCCACCAACAGCCAATCCATTTCCACCCATTAGATGTCATTGGTTTACATTTAAACTGATGCCATTATATAAATATTAATTCCAGGGTTGTTAAAGTTTCCAGAGTTAGTCACTGGGTATTTGCCATTCAAAGTTAGAAAAAAGTGGGCGGAGCCACCAACAGCCAATCACATTTCACCTATTTACTTTCAATGGTGAAGTGTAAAATGCTGTCATTCAGCATTTAAGTTGCTGCCATTCAGACACTATTAAAACCAGGGTTCCCAAACTTTGCACAGTGGTTTTTACTGTATAACTGTGGTCCAAGGTTAGAGAAAGACTTCATGTTTTTCAACCCAACATGAAGTTTGTTCTCAAACTTCCCTTTCTAGTTACATCTGATCTCTTTTTTTGGGTTGTCCTCAGTCCCAAACTGGCATCCTGCGGATTCTGGCAAATTCCAGAGGGGTTACTATAAGAAAGCATAGGCAGTCACTGTTAATTGGGCTGGTGGGTCTGTTTGGACCTCTTTGTATTTGAAATGCCAGGGCCTATTTTGAATCCTAGTCCAAGCCTGTTTGTCTTCCCTATGTAAGCCAAGTTGCATGGACATTTTACTATAGAAATGCATGAGCATGCATTTTCACACCAAAATCCAATCCATGTGTTTGCACCCAGGCCGATGCAGTTCCTGTAAGCACAGACTCACTAACAAGTTGTAGCCAGCGGATTGCTAATTCTTAATGTGCATTTATCCACAGGCTGAGAATCACATGTAAATAAAAGTTTAAAGGCAAGTTTCTTACCAGTATGGGGATGTGTGAAATAACTGCCTTGGGGTATTATTATACTGTTCAAACATGGGTATATTCTGCTTTTGTCTATAATGCAACCATTTGTCCAGAATTATCTAGTAAGCCTACATCTGCTTTTACTTAAAGATCTTCTAGGTTTCTCTCTTTTTTACTGTTAGAGATGAACATAAAATGGGATCAAACATAGCTCTCTACAGCTCTATAAAATGTTAACCTATCATAAAAATAAGACATTTCTTCAAGGAATTTTGATGAACAGATACAAACTACAAAATGTTTTTACTTTATGATTGTATTATTCTTTAGCCACAACTTACAATCACATTGTTTAAAATACATAAACACAAAACTGACACTGCAGTATCACATTTCTAACAGATGCAGAAATGCCATCATCGGGATATCTGGTACCGGGGATGGTACTTTTCCTAAATTAGAAATCTGAAACTGCCATGTAAATATTATGTGTATATCTAGTTTCCACACTGCTCATATAGCTATTTCTATATGGCACTATGGAAATGTTCTGAGGCAACCATGATTAACCTATACCTTAGTAAACTAAAAGGAAAATATCATTAGAGCTAAATTTGCCCATGGCCAGTAACTCATAGCAACCAATCAGTTAGTTGGCTTTATTTCAGCCAGCTGCAGGTACAACAATGAATGCAACAGTTTGATTGGTAGCCATAGATTACTTTCCACAGGAAGATTTGCCCAGTGTTGATAAATGATCCATACCCCCCCCCCCCCTTGTATTTAAAGAATAAGTAAACCTTTTTTTTTTTTTTCTATCAGTACATTTACTCTAAACAGCATCCAGAATTACCTACCTTTGTCCCTGCACTCAGTCAGCCTGTCTGCTGAGTTAGAAGTTGAAATCCCCTACTCATTTCCTTTGCTTCCTTGTGCAGAGTGAAGCCCCGCCCCCACTTCCTGTTCAGTTCCCTTATCACTTTGAATACTGTAGTCGAAGTGGAGAGCCTTCTGTGCATGCCTGGAGGCAGCAGGAGCCAGTCTGTACATGAGCAAGGTTTTATTTGTTTTGTTTTTTTGATGAGGCAACTGATCAGGAAGTGGGGCGGGGCTTCACTCTGCACAAGGAAGCAAAGGAAATGAGTAGGAGATTTCAACTTCTAACTCAGGAGCCAGTTCAGACTGAATGCAGGGACAGAGGTAGATAGTTCTGGAGGCTGTTTAGCTTAATTTTACTGATATAAAAAAAAGGTTTACTTATTCTTGTCTGCTTATGCATTGGCAATTTAATACTTGACTTAGGCACATGGGGCAATATAACAGTGTTTTGATCTTCGTGGATGTTCTGTGGAAAGGGCCACAATGTCAATATTTGGGAGAATTGATCTTACATTCATTAGCAAAAGATGCAGACTAAACAGACTATATTGGAGCACATTATCTTGTATATTTATCTAACTGTATAGTAATATAGGGCATAATGTACTCTTATTATAAAAATGTAATAATATTACAATTTACCAAGAAGTCCTATGACAATATAAATGTACAAAGTCTCAGCCTTAGTGCTTTTACACAAGATCTGCTTCAGCTTAAGCATGTAACTTATAACTTACTTTGCTTCAAATAGATGCAGAAGGAAGCTTTCTGGCTTAAAAATGCCAATTCTTTATTGCCCGATAAGATGCTTTGTTGTATTTATTTGCAAATTTTCATGTTTTTTTTTAAATTCAGTATAGTTTAAAATTTTACCAGCCATTGATAGACTGGATTAAATCTCTCTGTTCCATAAAATTGCCTATGCTGTATGCACAAGATTCCTTTTACTTCCTAAAGCTTTAATATGGTAATCATTTTATAGGTTTCTATCATTGTTTTTTTTTTTTGTTTTTTTTAGGGCCACAATACCTATGCGGGATAAAGAAGGAAAGCAAGATTACCGGTTGGTATTTAAATAATTTTAGCATGTTTTAATAATTCATAGAAAACTTAATGTACCACGCTGAGTATATTTTTTGCTTTTACAAGCATAGCTGCTGTCAGCAGTACAGAAAGAAAATGAGAACAAAATAGTAGAGTAGAACACAATGCTATTTTAAGGTTAGCTGCTCAATAAAATAAAGAAGGTTGTGACTCAGGACAGTTTTGTGTTGCTTAACTGGCAATATATGCTGCTTTATGTCTTGGGACACTTTCTGCAAGCCAACCATAACTTGCCCTCAATAAAATTTGAAAACTTGTAGGAATGAAAATATTGATAAGAGTAGAATTCTTAGATAAGAAAACAGCATTTGTTAAAACTACAGATCGTTTTTTTTTTTGTTGTTTTTTTTTTTTACATTTTTATTTATTAAATTTCTTTTGT
Source organism: Xenopus tropicalis (assembly GCF_000004195.4). Classification (NCBI taxonomy): domain Eukaryota; kingdom Metazoa; phylum Chordata; class Amphibia; order Anura; family Pipidae; genus Xenopus; species Xenopus tropicalis. The sequence goes on from NC_030677.2 coordinate 56,028,682, forward strand.
ATTTGTTTTTGAAGGTTTATGCCAGAGCCGAATCTTCCTCCACTGGTCCTTTATGATTCAAACTCCTTGCCAGCTAATGCAGACCCAGATCAAATTATTAATATTGATTTGATCAGGAAAAATCAACCAGAGCTCCCTAGTGTTATCAGAGAAAGGCTTGTTGAACAATATGGGATATTACCAGAACAGAGTTTTATTCTAGTGGTAAGTCAAAAAAAAAAAAAAAGAAATACTGTTTATACTTGAATTGTAAGCACTGCAATACTAACTATACATAGCTGGCCTTATATGGGAAGATACACTCGTTTTGGGAGGTTTCAAACCCAGTGGATTTTTCCCCAATATGCCCACCTTCAGATGGGAGATATGGCATTGATCCAGTTGTTCAGCCGTCAGGCCAAATGGTCAGATCACCTTGACGGTATGCAGCCCGTCAGAGTAAAAATTGCATCAATGAGCCAATGCCCTCCTCGTCCCAACAGGATTTTTAAACCTGCCCGATCGACAGTTGGCCATTTTTGGCCTCATTAACCTTTATGTTGCATATAGGAAGAGGTGTGTAATGAAATACCTTCATCTTTTTTTTTTTTTTTTTTTAATAAATTGCCAAAACTGCACGAGTCAACTGAATGAAAGTTGGCATGCAAAGCCCCATGGGAAAAAAAAAATCTGTTTGTATGCGCGGGAGAAACTGAGATGGGAGAACTGTGAACGTGAAGTTTTTTTCTTTTTTTTTATTGGAGAAGGACTCCAGGTTTACTCTGCTTCAGCCAGCGCTACTCAATCCCTGCATCCTCCTCTTTGTGAATGGAGGAGTTTTAGTGAAATGCACCATTTCCCCCTGCAGTCCCCATCCTGTGCCTGTGTCCGCACCAGGCAGTCATGTTGGGGCACACGTATTATGCACATGTGCGCCAACCAACATGGTCGCCCGCACCAGGAGCCCAGTGCTGGCGGGGGGAGTTTTTTTTTTTTTAAAAAACTTGTTTCCTCCTATAAATGTGCAGCCTCTATTTACCCACACCTTTGGGGGGAAACAATATAGGGGTGATGATTGATGATGATGCTTTTCAGATGCTCAAGATGGGTCATCACTAATGGAATGGGAATAGAGTGGAAGTAGGGTCTGTGTGCACGGTGGGAAGAACAGTGCGAATAAAACAAAGATTGTGTAGCCAGTGCATGGGCATCTGGTCCTCCATTCTATAAAATAAACAAGATTTTGGCATGTCAGCTGTTTTATTTCAGCTACTTCATAGAGTGGTGCCCTTCTGTAAAATAAGATGTACAGGTATGGGACCCGTTGTCCAGAATGCACGAGACCTGGGATTTTCCAGATAAGGGCTCTCTCCTACCTTAAATCTACTAAAAAAAATATTTAAACAGTAATTAAACCCAATAGGAATGTTTTGCCTCCAATAAGGATTAATTATATCTTAGTTGGGATCAAGTACAAGGTACAGTTTTTTATTACAGAGAAAAAGGAAACCATTTTTAAAAATGTGAATTATTTGAATACAATGGAGTCTGTGTGAGATTACCTTTCCGTAATTCGGAACTTAAGGGATAAGGGATCCCATACCTGTACACTCTTTACCCAATATATTGTAAATTAAGGTTCTTCTTTTCAAAAATATTGTATATTTGAATATATATATATATTTATTTATTTTCTGATCTTTTCAACAATGTCTTTTTAATACCCTAATTCTATTGAAGTTGCATACATATGTCTTGCTTGGACATATCGAGAACATTACATGCACATATCAAGAACATTGCATGCACATTGAATTTTTAAACTATGCATGAAAAATATTTTGGGCACACAACTAAAATAAATTATTTTACATAGTTTTTTTTACACTAATAATGAAGAACAGCTTCAGGGCTTTGAACTGTTTTAGTTGTAAGATGTAAAAATAATTATCAGATAACGAAAAAGAGGAGTTCAGGGTAGGTTAAATTAAGCATGAATAGGGGTTATGCCCCCATTTACAGAATATGCACTGTCATAATAGGCCAAGGCTTGTTATGTGTTCTAACTGCAGTTTATGATTGCAGGATTGTGTTGGTGTGTATTGAAATGGAAGTGTACTTAGTAGACTGAACTATGTTGAAGAAGAACTGTCCTTCAGTGTAGCATGATGTTGTATTTATGCTAGTCTAAAATTTCATTTCAAGAGCCAGAATGTTTCAGAAAGAGAGACACTTGAAGCATAATTCGTAGGTATTTCCATTACTTCTTACAGTTCAGTAAACTGCAGTGGCTAGAAAAATGCCTCCTTTAGCCTCATGCTTCAGCAGTTTCCATGACAACCTGTTGTCACTTATTGTTTTTTAAAAAGAATGTGAAAGACTACTGAAGCATACTAGAAAAGGTCCACAAAAGGTGCACTCGTATTTAAATGGCTTATCGGGCATTTCACGATATGCAAGCAGAATATAAAAATATGTCAGACACTGCTAATTAAATTTATTTTACAATTGAATTGTCTCTCTTCCCAGAAGATCCTGATTAAGTTCTTCTGAGAAATGAAATATTGCTGTCACATAAGTTGCATGATCTTACGGTTTAATGTTCCTGTGTTTAATATCTTAAGTAGCATTGCAGATATGTACAAACAGGTCTCTTTTTTTGGAACAACTTTAGAAGATTACTATATTCTACTATGCCATTGTTTAAATCTTCAGTTTTCATTATGGTTGCAACTGTTGGATAAGATCCAAAACAGGCACATCTCAAAAAGCACCATTAACCTTCTCGGAAAGTATCCAGAAAAGAAGATAAAGTAGTTTTTCTTACTATAGATACCACCTATAATCTTTTAAAAGTGTGTGTTTTAATTGTGGCAAAATGAAAGGAATACAAAATGTAAAGTTGATCATGACAGACTCAAAAATCTGTCTTTAGACATCATAGCACATGAAATAGTGAAAGTGTCAACTTGAGTTTCAAGACCAAATATGAAGGCCTCACTTTGAAGTACTTGTCTGTTCTCTGCATTAAAGGAATACTGTAATGGAAAACGTGTTCTTTTCAAAACGCATCAGTTAATAGAGCTGAACCCTGCATTGCAATCCCTTTTTCAAAATCGTGAACAGATTTTTTTATAATTAGTTTTGAAATTACACATGGGGCTAGCCTTATTCTTCACTTCCCAGGGTGCCACAGCCATGTGACCTGTGCTCTGATAAACTTCAGTCACACTTTACTGCTGAGCTGCAAGTTGGAGTGATATCCCCCCCCTCCCAGCAGCCGATCAGCAGAAAAATGGGAAGGGAGCAAGATTGCAGCTCCCAGTAGATATCAGAATAGCGCTCAATAGTAAGAAATTCAAGTTTGGCTTGGGACTCCTCCAGTTACATGGGAGTAGGAAAAACAATAGGTTACCTGAAAGCAGTTCTAATGTGTAGCGCTGGCTCCTTTTGAAAGCTCAGACTCAGGCACAATGCACTGAGATGGCGCCTACACACCAATATTACAGCTAAAGCTACAAAAGGAAGTTTGAGAACAAACTTCATGTTGGGTTGAAAAATGTGAAGTCACTGAATGAAATCTGATCTGTTGTTGGCTCCACCCTCTTGTTTAATTTAAATTTCCCCACTGAAAGTCAATGAAAGTGACATTTAATTGGCGGTTGGTGGCTCCGCCCCCTTTTTCTAATCTAGAACTGCAGTTACCCAGTGACTGACTCTGCAAAGTTTAGGGACCCTAGGATTAATAGTTAAAGAACAGCAGCAGTTTAAATTTAAACCAATAAAAGTCAATAGGTGAATTGCGATTGGTGGGTGTGCCCACTTTTTCTAACCTTGAGTTGAAGTCACCCATTGGCAATCATTGGCAGCATGGCATAAATAGTGTGAGAATGGTAGCTTTTTAAATTTAAACCAATAAAATTCAATGGATTCAATCTGATTGGCTGTTAGTGGCCCAACCCACTTTTCCTATTTTTTAACTGCAGTCCCCCAGTGACCAACTTTGCAAAGTCTGGGGACTCAGGCATAAAAATTGTGAGACTGACAGCATTTTACACTTCACCATTGAAAGTAACTAACTAACTCTGAAAAGTTTAACAACCCTGGAATTAATACTTAAATAATGAAATATAATCCAATGAAATTTAATGGGTGGAAATGGATTGGCTGTTGGTGGCTCCACCCACTTATTCTAACTCTAACTGAATATATAGTCAGCCATTGACTGACTGACTGCAAAGTTTGGGAACCCTGACATAAATAGTGTGAGAAAGGCAGCATTTTAAATTTAAACCAAAAAAAAAATCAATAGGTGAAGTCTGATTGACTGTTGTTGGCTCCACCCACTTTTTAAAACCTAAAAATGCAGTCCCCTAGTGACCCTTGTGTTAATACTGTGAGAATCACAATTGATAAAATCTGATTGGCTGTTGGTGGCTCCACCAGTCTGAACCGCAGTTACCAGGTGACTAGCTTTGTAAACTTTGGGGTCCTTAGTATTAATATTTAAAGAATTGCAGCAGTTTAAATGTAAACATATGAAATCTATAGGTGAAATCTGATTGACTGTTGGCCCCACCCACTTTTCTAAACTTGGAACCTAGTCACCCAGTGACTGACATCAAACCATTAAAATTCAATAGGTGAAATCCGATTGGCTGTTGGTGGCTCCGCCCACTTTTCAAAACTAAAACTGCAGTCCCCTATTGACCAACTGGGAAAAGTTTGGGGACCCTGGGGTTAATACTGTGAGAATGGCAGCAGGTTGAATTTCCCCATTGAAAGTCAATAGGTAAAATCCGATTGGCTGTTAGTGGCTCCGCCCACTTTGTCTAACTTTGAACTGCACTTACCTGGTGGCAGCAGATTGAATTTCCACCAAGTCAATAGGTAAAATCTGATTTTTCCCAGCTCCGCCCCCTTTTGGGCATCCAATAATCATCATATTTTCATTCAGGCTGACCCCATGACTACGTGATTCAAGCTTGGGGAGTGTAACCTCAAAGCTGTAAGATTGGCAGCAGTTTCAATTTCCCCATAAAAGTCAAAGGGTGAAATTTGATTGGCTGTTGTTGGCCCCTCCCACTTTGGGTCACCCAACAAATGTCGCTGTGTCATTTGGGGTGACCCCATGATTATGTTATTCAAGTTTGGGGGGTGTAGCTTCAAAGCTGTAAGTGTGGCAGCAGTTTGAAAATCTTCCCTTTCAAAGTCAATAGGAAAATTGGGGGATTGGGAGCGGCGCCACAAAAAGACGGGGGGCGGGATCCCTTAGAAAAGCACAAGCTGTAGCACACATAAAATGAAATTCTTATTGATACGGGCACTATATGTCTGTCATGTAAACAAGTTCACCTCTCTCTCTTTATTTACTGGTTTTTAACTTTTTTTTAATTGCTTTGTTGTGTTCTTAGCATATGGGGTTAATTTAGACAACCGGGTAATGTCAGGACATTCTCTAAGCTCAGAATTTGTTAGACAAACCATTTGCCTCAGCAGCTCATATAGCATTATGAAATTTTAATTCTTACAACCTTGCTAACCTGCTAAAGCCATAAATAACAATTATTACTATGGGGAGCCATTGTTAATATTAGGGCAAACATTTTAGCAGTGCTCGTACATAAAGGTAATTTGTAACAAGGCAATGTACATATTTCTTATTATGCACTGGAGAAATACATAAAATTCATGCCCAACCAAGAAGGCTGGAAATAAGCTGCCTTACAATATAGTACTAAAGTATAAAAATATTTGTATACAGCGTAGAAAAAGTGATCTATATATACATTTAATTGTTTTCTTTTATATAACTATTGGAGGCATGTTTTAGAGGCATGATTTATATTAAACATTACTGTATCTCTATGGTTGGACTTTATTAGTGTAAAAAGGCCATATACTGAGGTCTTAGCAAAACTTTCAAGTTTAAAACTAGAGAAAGGGTTACCTCTACTATATCAACACTCTTACAGACAAAAACAAGAGATCCTCTGCTCTCACCCATTATCAATATATATATATATATATATATATATATATATATATATATATATATATATATATATATATATATATATATATATATATATATAGGACATCAGTAAATTTTGTGTGTTAAGCTATTTCCTTCCCTTTAGACAAAACAGGGAATCGAGTCAAGTCATTGGCCACAAATAGGATCACCTGACTGTAGCTGGGAAGGGTGGGAACTACAACATGGAGCTGGCCTCTACCCCTGTATTAACTATAGCAAAAAGGAAAAGTTGTTCTTACCTCTCAATTTTAAACCTTTAGGTGGGGGTGCAATTTTTGTGGTCGCAGGCTCATTACACCCTGTCTAATGGTTTAAAGTTTAGTGATGAGGACAGCTTTACATTTACAGCTGAGAAACTGGAAAAAATATCTAATCTTGTACTAGGCAACTCACATACACCGAGGTGTAACTTTTTATAAAGGTGGCCATACACAGTCAGATTTAAGATGCCGATATGGGTCCTTCAGACAAATTCGGCAGCTTATCTGCCTGTGTACTGTATGGAGACCCCAACAGGCCTACTCGACCATTATCTGTCTGAAAATCAATCTGATATCAATCAGGCAGGTTTGATTTTTCCGTTGGATCGAGTATTGCATCAGCTCATATTTCCATCATGGTAATGCAATTGTTTGGCCCTAGGGCATATCGTGACCTTGTAGACAAGCAGATCTTATAATGTATGGCCTTCTTAAGGCCATAAGATTCATATGTTTTAAACTAAAGAATAGATTTAAACAGATGTTTATTAAAACCATCCAAAAGAAATTAATTTATCTACAATCTAAAAAGCAAGCATCCTATAATTGCCCTTTTGTTCCTCAGTACTTTCTTTAGCTAAAGCCGATGGTTTGGCAATATTAAAGGATTTATGGGTCTACATATCTGTTAGTAAGTAGTAGTAAGTACTGTATTCGCTAAAGGAACATTTTTATCTGACCCAACAAAACTACCCTTTAAAACTATTATTCTTGTGCTGTACAAATCTGGCAAGTATTTGTAGAAATAGAAAAAAAATAGTGTTGTGTTTGTATGTAAATGTGTCTGTACATTATAGGAACATCCTGCATGTGCTTCTGTTCAGAAGGGCAATGTGCATATTAGTGCTTAGCCTTGCTGAAGCGGAACATAAAGTGTTTCACGGCTAATCTCCCAGCACATCCATATACAGATTTATTCTGTAGCTGCAAACAGCCCCAGTGTTCTTGTTGCAAGATACCAAGTAACAGTACGTTTTTTTAACAATCACATCCGATTAATTGTTCTTCTTTAGGCATTAATTAATGGTCCTATTTAATCTCTTTTTGATAGGCTGTTAAGAAGTAGAGAAAGGATTAGAGAAAGATTTAAAAGGAATCTGAGCAAATCTGATTTCTGCACAGTGAACGAATGAAAGCACTTGTACAGGTAATTCTAGTGGCAACTTTGCTGCATATATTAATTTTACAAATTTCACTGGTTTTAAAGTTATTTGTTAATGTAAATACAAATGAAGCAGAATTTGTTTATCCCTTTCTGTTCCCTGTCTCTTGAAACAGTGTAGTAGAAGTCACAGCTTTTATTTAAGAGTAGTGAATGAGTAGTGATGAGTGAAATTTTTCGCCAGGTATGGATTTGTGAGGAAAAAGTCATGGTTGCGTTAGAAAAGTCACGTCACATCAAAATAGTTGTGTGAAAAAGAAGTTGTGTTCATTAAAAAAGTTGCTCAGTAGCCACAATTTCCAAATTTTTACCATTACGCTAAATTTTCAGCAAACGGGACAGATTAGCTCATCACTAATGCAGGGGATATAAACAGCCACGTAGAAATTACATGTTTAAATACAAGTAACTTTAAAACCATGAAAAATGTGTAACTAATGTATATTGCAAATATCCTCAGAATTACATTTTCTTTCATTATCCAAAAAAAACCCCAGTTTTGGGGTAAAGGAGCCCTTGTAGATTCATAACTGGATAAGTAGTTAAAAGACACATTTTGCTCCAGTTTCTAATGCGGGAACAGTTTCTTGCACTCATTGAATAGAAGGGATTATAGACAAGCATACTAAATTACCATAGCAACTAATAAAGTTTTTTCCAACATATACTAAACTGTTCAAAACGTACTGCTGTTTGGTTGCTATTGCCAAATTCAGTTGTAAAATTTAGCAACTCTGTTCTTAAATCAGCCACAGTGTCTGCTATCTTATTTTAGCTAAAATATTTACACTAAAATTCCTTTCTATATGGCCTGCATTTAATTTTCCTTTCTGGAAGGCTTTCATTGGGACTCTCTAGACTTTGAATAATATTCAATATAGGGACATCCCCATTGGGCTCATAAACTGCCCACTACCTGCTTCCTCTGAATGCAGGGAGTGCTGATCTTCCCCTTACTGGGCTTTGTCTCAGGAGAGACCATGATAGATAAATTTTACCCATCTGCTGGCCTACTTGATGTAACAAGGCTGGTTTTATTGGTGGTGTGGCAAGTCTGCTTGTGTATGCCTGTTACTTATATAGGTTATTCTTGCTATCTCAGCTTTTTTTGAAGCTTTTCTCCATACTATTTTTCATCACTGTCCCACTCCCAAGTGACTCCGTAATTGCTCTGCATCTCAGTTTGTGAATTTGGCCTTGTCCCTCACACTGTTATCATTTGTTTTCTAATTAAACTTGCCAGATTGTGAGCATCAATACCTCTGGGGGAATAGAAAACAAAGTTCTAATGCTTCCTTGCTAGGCTCAGGCAGGGGCAGCTGGCTGTTCTTTGTGTTTGGGTAAAAATACTATTCTGCCTGCAAGTGTGAGGCACATTAAATGCATTTGAATAATATCTTGATTGCGAATGAGTACAAAATGTGTAATATGAAGAGATACTTTGTGCCGAAATGATGACTTTCTCTAAATGCAGAGATATACATCAAAGAGTGTATATTAAATGTCACACTTAATTCTCCCTTGCCGTGCAGTGCAGAAATGTGCTTGTTGCTTAAGACGGATACTGATTTTTTATCAGTTTTGCATTCATCACATAAGAATGGATGCAACTTGCCACTTATCAACATTTTCATAATACAGTATGACATATTTGAAGCTTATTTCATAGTTGCTCCAGGGAACAGTTCATATATATTATAATTATTTTTTAATCCAGAAAGTCCCTAGACAAAAAAAAAAGGTATGATAGTTTTTGTAATGGGAATAATGGTTCTGTCAAGGCAGACTCACTTCAACTGCTGGCTGTTATTACTGTGGCTCTCCTTAACCATAGTTAACCATGTATCACAGATACAGTCCTCCAGGTCACCCAACTCCAGAAATGAGCCAAAGTAATCTCATGGAGGGCACAAATACTGCAAAGAGGTACAATTACAAATTTGCTTAATTTTAATTAAAACAAAGTACAAACATAGTCTGGTGTGCAAAGTGAATGTTGTGCAAGGGGGCAGCACAACTTTATATTGAGTGACAGGACCCTCCGACATTTACAATTTAAGCAATTATTTCATTTATTTATTTATTTATTTTTGCGGTAAATGTTATATGACTGTAGTTATCCATAGATTAAAACAGAATGTCAGCAAAGAACAGAGCGGGAAATAACACATTGTAGCAAACATTTCTTTTCTGATTAGACTAAAATATTATTTTTTTACCCATGCAAAGTTTACTTGGTTCCACAAGCAAACATCAATGCTAAAGTCAATGCTAGAAACACTTTTCTACCAGGCTACAATATCTGTCATGTAATTAAGAGTTTTTGGTCAACAGTGGGAAACATATTGCTAAATTATCATTTTTATGACGATTTTCCCTTTTTTACAATTAACTGTCTGCCTGTGCCAGTGATTGGGCACTTCTCCCTCACTCACTTTTTGCCCTTACCCTTGTTCCATAACTTAAATATACCGTTGATTCATGTGTTGCACTGTGTATTTTTTGTATTTAGCTGGCAGTGTCATTCTGTATTGTGGGACAAATGGCCGGTTTGATGGCATGAGGGCCATTTGACTGCTCAGAGCTGAAGAAGCTATGTAGGTGATTTATACCTGTTGATTTGTATGGTAGGAGGGGGATGAAGTGTACCTATGATTTAAAATGGTTTTAGCATATTTTTGTACCTGGTAGTGTTTTGTATGACTAATGATTGCCTTTTACCTTACTTTGTGTTGGTACAGAGCTATGGAATATTTAGATGCTATGCCCATATGCACAACATGAATCCCATGAAAGGAGTGGGTCACCTGGTGCAGTGCTCATCTTTCTTTTGTGAAACTTGATATACGTGATCCCATCTGACTTGTCATATTTATTCATTTATACCAATAACAGCCTTCTTTCATTCTGGATTTATAAGCAGAATCAGTCATGCTGGATACACATAGGACGCATGCCATTCATCAGATCATATTCTGTTTGGCCAAACTCATAAATAAGCCTGTTCCCATAATTCAGGGATCCCCAGCCTTTTTTTACCTGTGAGCAACATTCATATGTAAAAAGACTTGGGGAGCAACACAACTATAAAACAGGTTCCTGGGTGTGCTAATAAGAGCTATATTTGGCAATTTGGTAGCTCCTATATGGACTGGCAGCCTATGTGAGGCTGTTTGGCAGTACATCTGGTTTTTATGCAACCAAAACTTGCCCAAAAGCCAGGAATTCAGAAATAAGCACCTATTTTGAAGCCACTGGGAGCAACATCCCAAGGGGTCAGAGAGCAACATCTTACTCCTGAGCCACTAGTTGGGGATCAAGTTAATAGTTAACTAATCCCAAATCCATTATTGATTGTTTAAAAAGTGCCAGTGCTCTAATAAAAATGAGAATTTTTTTTTTTTTTTTTTTAAAAAGAAAAAATTATTAGCAAATTACTCCTATAATTCATTCAGTTAGCGTTTGAGAAATGTAAAATTAATAGAGAGTGGAGAAGTCCCCAAGTCTAATCTTTGGGACCCCACAAAATGGAGAACTCACTTTGAATTAATTGAATTATTGAAAACATTTACAGGGGTTAAGTTTACTCTTTTCTATCTTAATTGAAATTGATAAACAGTAATCAAACCTTGGTAACTTCTAAATCTTAAATATTCACATAATTGCAGGTTAATCTAATTAATTTATTAAGTGCATCTATAGACTGTCCGGTTGGCCAGTGACCCCTTACATGTGTAGATGGGAGTGATAGACCAGTTTCTCCCTGTCAGCTGTTTAACCTTGATTCCAATACCTCAGATTATGATCATTCATAAATGATTATGCCTGTGCCCTGTGGATCACTGTTGAAATGCTTGTGGGCAAATATAATATTAACACAGGATTTTTGGTAAGAGTGGTGATTATGTACGTGAATCTAGTATATTCTGCACTGTAACATGAAGAAACATTTCACATTTCAGTGAGTGAGTAAAACAGTGACTGACAAAACCACAGAGCATAAAATGGCTTATTTAATCATGTGATGATTATATTTCTTTAAGCTTGGAGGGCTTAATAAAAAACAGCTTTTAATTCCAAACTGCACATTTTGGCAGTCAGAAAAGCATGTAAAGATTTTTCCAACAAGTGAACGTTCCCTTTAAAAAATATTTTTCTTGATGGTGTTACTTGCCCTCTGTGTGGAAGAGTATCCTGCTGTATAAGAAGAGAGGTTAGCTTGTGGGAATAGAAGTGAAGATAGTGGTTCCCTTACCAAGGATCTATCTTTACCTTCATACTTTAGAAATGAAGACAATTGAGCAGATTAGCATTGTTGTGTTGCTGAATATTGTGTAAAAGCAAGTTAAATATTGGTCCTAGGGTTTAATCTCACAGCAGAGATGGGGAGCTATACTTTCCCTGCATACAGATAAAGAGAGATTATAATAAATCCCAAATACCCTACATAAAACACACACAAGAAAATGTGCACCAAGCTAATCTTTCCCTGGTTTTTAATCATAGCTTATTTGTATTCTCATGACAACATTATGAATACAGCTATAAAGAGGGCAGAGCATTTTTAACGAATGAGTTGTGCTGACATCTGTAGCAGGCTCTCTGTAGATCTAAATAACAATTCTTAGTGTTTAATGTTTGGCCACAACCTGCTAAACCAAATGAAGTTAATATAAAAAATGTTTGTCCTGCAAGAAACGCCACCAGTAGTATCACATGTACAGTGACAGAGCAGCCATTTTACACATGATAGACTCACAAGGTACATATATGTGTGTGTTCTTTGCGTACCTTCATTAGGAGTTGTAAATGAAAAAGACACAAAGTGTTTTTTAAATAAACAAGCATACTGTTTGAACTTATTGGCATAAAGTGCCATATTGTGTGTATTTTTCACAATAGTTGAAAAAATATCTGAAAACTATACAGCAACTGTGCTGTACAACTGGAAATAAATACTAGTGAATGAATTTAAAACTTGTAAATGTATGCAAAAATTTGATATTATGGACTCATGGAAAAAATGTTTTGATATTTGATGCACAGTTTTAAAGCCTGGACATGGTGAATAGTACATTTGTGCGACTTTTTTCTTCTAGAATGGTCTTACTGGTGCAAGAAGGTTTTCCATCGCTGAAGTGCTTTGAGAAGCCAATGGCAATTAGAAAGCCTGACCAACCTGACATCTCTTCCGCTTCAAATTAATAGGAAATACTGTGCCAATGGCAGATGCTGGCCATGCTGATCAAAAGTGCCATAGTGCCAGTCAGACACAGTTTTTACATAGGCACCTGAGGGCCCATGCCTTGGGTGTTGACAGCTTTAAGAGTGCCTATGTATAAAAAAAAAGAGCATCAAAAAATCCTCCCGCCCTGCTGCTGTACACTTAAAGGGCACCTATCACCCCTATAATTTTTCCCCCACCAGAGGTGCGCACTAATAGAACCTGCACTCTGGACAATAGTTTTTTTTGTAAAGAAAAACTTCCCCCGCCAGCGCTGGGCTTCTCGTACTGGGAGGGAGCTCCCGATGTGGACGGCCATGTTGGTTTGCGCACATGCGCTTAATAAGCAGATCTCCCCCTCTCACCTGACATAGGAGAGGTGGATGTAAATCACCCTCCTACGTCACACACAGCCACATAATGAAAGAGTTGTGGCTTGCTCATTTTGCTCATGTGTGCCCCAACATGGCTGCCGCACTGGGATCTCCCTTCAGGTGCCGGTAACCTAGCGATGGAAGGGGCATTTAAAAAAAAAAAAAAAAACAACTATTGTTTTTCATATCTGGAGTGCAGGCTCTATTAGCTCACACCTCTGGTGGAGGAAACTATAGGGGCAATAAGTGCCTTTAGGGCTAAATTATTTGGGATTATACATACTGTAGTGCATAGGTGATTAGTAAGTGTGTGAGATTAATGAGGGGAGTGGGTGGTTTGAGGTCTGGTGTCAAGGGCAGCACCAGAACCAACTACAGTACTAGAACCAGTAATGGCAGCCACTAGATTACAGCTCATCCTGTGATCCAATTGGATTTCATACAGTCTGTCCAAAAATAATTTTCATCAGCTATTGTTCCATTTTGTCACATGGATAAGTCATATATTCTAGTAACAGGATATCACAGCAGCGTAACCTCAGAAGGCCAGACAGTAATTTAAACAGGCAGAAGAGGTTATTGTGGTGGATGAGCTGATGTGAGTTAAATGCTATTATTGTGGCTGAGATAGAGTTATATTAGTGTTGTAAAAAGAGTTTTGCTTGGGAAAACAACCAAAATGGAACAATAGTAAGGGCCAGAATATAAGGACACTTGAGATGGGATTGTCACAGCTGGTTATGTGAGAGGTGCCCAAATCCATGACCTTGTCATTCAAAAATGTTATGATCACATAGTGGAGAGTCATAATGTGTTTTTTAGAGTCTTGTTTGGTAACATTATACCGCTAATTGGCTGATTTATCAAAAAATACAATCTTTTAAGATTTAAAAGCTACGTCTCTTCTACAGGCATAAAATATTATGAATGCATTATTGCTGTATGTTCATACACATACAGTAATGGCAGAAGGTAGGCATGAAGCTTAATCAGTTGTTAAAGTATCCAGATAGAATTTATTTTGCTCCACATTTGGGGGTCTCTGTAATAAACATGCTAAAATGTTCAATGAGCATAAAGTTATCACTACCCAACATTATATTATTCTTTCAGTTTTGTTGCAGACATTATGGTGAAATATATACCAAAACTATTTTTTTTCTTTTGTTTCTATTAGAATGAGGAAGGTTTACAAGAATATTTTCAAACTGTAGTACGAATGACCAATGTTGACCCTAAGAAGATAATTGGATGGCTGATTAATGATTTACTTGGGCACCTAAGACAGCAGAACCTTACCATCAAACAGAGGTGAGATTTATTCCCTTGTCTAAACTGTCTGCTTTCTCTGCCTCTGTGCCAGTAAAGTCTGACCAATGTTTCAGACTGCATTCATTTTATGTGATTATATTTTTAATTGTTAAATATTTTAAGCAGTATGTTCTCATCATTAGCTCAGTGAAGTCATTGAGGTTATGCAGTGGATGATTTCCTCTTAACTCACTGGAAAGATGGCAGTGTAAGCAGCCAGGCTTCTGGTTTTGGGGTGTTTGTTTGGGTCAGGCCCTGTGCTGCACTGTATATGTGTAGCGATACCCAGAGAAACCTCTGCATTCTAAAGTTGACCTGCATACACACACAGGCCATTGTACAAAAATGATAAGGAACAGGTGGAGATTTCCTCTACATGTAGATTATCTTGTTCAAGGGCTATATATGTGTACTGATACAGTGGTTTCATACAAAGCTATCATTAAGGAATGGAATCTGTACATTTATAATAAACAAACTGCAAGACATTGTATATAAACACAGAGCCCGTTCAACAATAACGTGTATCATCTGCTGTGTCCGAAACACATACAGACTAATAAAGAATACCATATTCTTCAAAACAGTAATTTAGCAACTGAAGAATGCCTTGTTGTGGAATGGAATGGCATGTATAGCCTATAAATGCAAGGTAAGGGCAGACAGAAACTGACAGGATGATAGTCGCCTGTGGAGATATCCTGTCACAACATAGAGCTATCTTCCCTCCAACTTCAATATTCAAACAATGAATTGAGGTTGGAAGAAAGCTGAGCTTTCACTTCTAAATGCACTGAAATATATATATATCAAATGTGACCTTAGCTGCAGCCCCTGTAAAGCAAAATGCTGACAAGCAGCCAGCAATACTAAAGTCCTTTATAAGACAACTTATACTCCAAGGCTAATGGCACACAGGCATTTTATCCATGACTGCCCCTGGTGGAGAAAAACAGTGGTCAAATGCCCCGTCCACATGTTACTGCTGTAATAAGGACCGGAGTGATGTGTAATGCCCGCACAAGCCTTTTTTGGGCAGAGAATCATCTGTCATCTCTCTGTGTGCCTCTACCTGGCACTTTTTATTTACTAGCATTAACAGCAGTGAGAGGCTACCTTGTTCCTTCTGTCCTTGCCAAAAATTGAAATTAGAGGATGCACACCTATGTTTAAGGAATAGGAGGAAAGTGCCTGTGAGTGTTCCCTATGTGACTGGAGAGGAATAGGAGGAAAGTGTCCGTGAGTGTTCCCTATGTGACTGGGGAGGAATAGGAGGAAAGTGTCTGTGAGTGTTCCCTATGTGACTGGGGAGGAATAGGAGGAAAGTGTCTGTGAGTGTTCCCTATGTGACTGGGGAGGAATAGGAGGAAAGTGCCTGTGAGTGTTCCCTATGTGACTGGGGAGGAATAGGAGGAAAGTGTCCGTGAGTGTTCCCTATGTGACTGGGGAGGAATAGGAGGAAAGTGTCCGTGAGTGTTCCCTATGTGACTGGGGAGGAATAGGAGGAAAGTGTCCGTGAGTGTTCCCTATGTGACTGGGGAGGAATAGGAGGAAAGTGCCTGTGAGTGTTCCCTATGTGACTGGGGAGGAATAGGAGGAAAGTGTCCGTGAGTGTTCCCTATGTGACTGGGGAGGAATAGGAGGAAAGTGTCCGTGAGTGTTCCCTATGTGACTGGGGAGGAATAGGAGGAAAGTGTCTGTGAGTGTTCCCTATGTGACTGGGGAGGAATAGCAGGATAATTACCACAACTGTTTTTCAGTTGAATGGCTCAGCATTAGCTTCCTTGCTTCTGCACAGACATTTATTCTAAAGCAAATGTCAGATTGGTGTCATTCCAAAATTCATAATCAGAAAAGCTTTTAGCTTTGTCAGGAATGTATTGTTTTCTCAAATATATTGCCTGCTTTCAAGTTCCATTCACGTTTCAAGTAAATGAAATTGCCAGCTCTTGTACTTATACAGTTGTTTCTTTCCAGTCCTGTCAGTCCAGTTGCATTAGCAGAACTTCTGACTCTGTTAGATAACGGGTCTATTTCCTCTTCAGCCGCCAAACAGGTATGTACTCCAGACGATAGACTTTTTTATCACTTGGATGGTAGTGAGCAAACATATCTAGGTTAACAGATGGCTTGAACAATAAATAATACAAATATATTTAATGATAAGTTAGCTCTTCTCTGTGCCTATAGTACACTACCAAAAAACTAAAGTTTTTAAACATGTTTTTTTTAGTAGAATTTAACCAACATTCCCTTAATTTTGAAAATGTAATTTAGGAATATGTAAATGTTAATTGAGAAATGTTTTTAGCTATAATTTTACTTATAACAACAATGTAGATCAGTTTAGAAAGGGACTACATTTTGATCAATGAAATAAAGTACCTATAACAGGGAACACGTTTTTGCCTTCACCTTAATGCTAGAGTTAGAACACTCTGATTCTGAGAATTTGCCAGTTTATAGTTAGTGGCATTTTCTAAGCCTATGCTCTGCAGTCACAGGGGTAGGCTAATGTCACTCACATTAGGAAGAAATTGCACACTGTTATTACTATGTGGAATCTGCTGATAAATTGCATATTGCTTTTTTTTGTTTTGTTATTTTTGTAATTTAGAAATAAAAAGTGTACCATAAAAATCATGGCAGTATTCATTTAAGGCAACAAAACAGGGTTATGAGACTTGCCTGGGCGCAAGAACTTGAATCCTACAGAATGAAAATAAGGTGCCATTGACTGATATCCACAACAAGCTTAACCTGTTATGGTCATGAGTTGTTGTAGATCATTGATATAGTGAGACAATTCATTCTCAGTGTTTAGGGGGTTTTGCTGGCTTTAAAGCTAGGGGCCAGCATAGTGACTGGAATTCTACATTAAAGTGATACATTCAACCCTATTGAATTGATTTGGGATAAAAGTTGAAGATTTAGCAACTTGTCACTCTTCGTGGGCCCTTGTGCTGCAGTTTTGCACTTTGCTTAGTACATTGCCCAGAGTTCTGCTGGGATCACTGCAATAGGTGTCGCTTGTTTCTTTTTTTTTTTTCTTTAGAAATGAATTGCCATTTTATAGCTTTCTGCTTTGTATTAGGCACTGAAGTACTTAAATTATAATAAAACTCTCTACTGGCTCTGTATATTTTAACACTGTATTAATGCTATGTACGTATATATATGATGCCTACATTTACACAATATAGTGGATATATCATTTTAAATAGGAGTATGCTTTCAGAGGAGAAAATATAACCAGCAAATTCCTGCTTGTCTGCTACATAAATGGTAAACTACATTCCTAATTAATTTCTTGGCTTCCCAAACAGCTAATGCAGGATAACAAGAACCGGAACCTTTATTAAAGGATACATTTCACATAAGTGAAATTCCCCCCGATCTTGTAGGCAAATAATGAATGATTTATATCTCAGCTTTCACTCATTAAATTACTAACAGCCCCTTTATTGGAGATCCTCATAGATCTGCTGTGGTCCCTGTTTGTGTTTCAAATGAGGAGTGTTGGTTCTAATGGTCCCTGCAAGAAACACAGTAGGAGGGGATAGCCAATCACAGCCTTGCAGTCACATAAGCAAAGACAAGCTTTGTTTCTCTATCCAGTCTGTCTAGCTGCTGATTGGTTCCTATCGTTTACTGAATTGTGTTGAGTGCCAGCTGCCCCCCCTACACAGCCTGGGAAAGGAGGCAGGAGGAAGTGGTACAGATGGGCCAGAGTAGCAGGGATTTTGGAGAAAGTTTCATTAAATCAACCCAAAACACAACTTTTTCTAAATACATTCTTTCTATACAAAGTATAATGCACTGGCACATTTCTGTTTTTTTACACAATATGTTCACTAAAATGAGATTTCTATACAAGGTGTTTCGCTGGGTGTGGAGGGTAGTGTCAGCTGTGAGTGAGTGCCATATAACAGCAAGTGATCCCATTACTGGCAGTAAATACTGCAGACAAGGCTTAGCTGTATATTATTCACAATGCACAAATAATTCAGAATGTGTTAGCTATCATAACGTGCTTAAGGCAGTGCTGACTATATGGAATCTTGGTGGGTAGAACATAATTTACAGTGGGCTATTAATAATAACCATAAAATATTGTAGGAGATGTTTCCATTGCGTTCTCAGATCCACCCACATGTTATTTCTCCTAGAGAACATGACAAATACTTTGTTACCCATCTGTCTACCTCAAAGAAAGAGTAACACCATTCAACCTTGGCACATCACCCAGTAATACCACTACATGTTGTTTCCTTCATAACAAAGGATTATTGTCCAGACCAATTTGAATTTTTCTTTAATCCCTTTCGGGCAGGATCCATTATTGGTGCAAATCCAGAAAGCTTAATAAGTGTGCCACTTGCATTGCTTTGTCTGCTCGGCTTAGTTCAGTTGTTTCTTGCATTATTCATCCCATGTATTTTTAGCATCAGGTTGTCATACATTCATTTACCATGGCAGAGATTCATTGGCATGGCGCACATGTCAGAGTATCATATTAGATTCTGATGTGTTGCTAGAAATGCCAGTTGGATAGCAGCTCTGGAAAGGATCTCTTTGAAGAACCAGCCAACCCACCTACCTGCATTTATATAGAGAGAGATTTCTACATTTGATTTTGTGCAATGTAACAATTACATTTAATTAGGTCTGGCATCTACATGACTATGTTTAGTAGCATGGCACTGCTGGAATAGAACTGATCTTCTAATTAGACTAATGGGAAATTAAATTGCATAAATCAATAGTACATTTTAAAGTTCAAATAGATTTGTGTTGGTTAGAAGCTACTGGATGGGGGTTTAATATGATTTAGAAATAGTAAATCTCTTTGTCATATTTTCTAAAACAAATTATTGTCTGTGTTGTGCAGCCTTAAGGCTAAATTAAATGGCAGACTGTGATCCGTCTATGCCACAAACTCCTGCCACACAACTGCCCAGGATGACAGGATGATTTTATAATGTGCTACCAAATCAATCCCATTGTACATCTGGTTATCTTCTGATACATGAATGAAATTGTTATTTTATATATCCAATGTATTCTCCTACAGAGATTATACATCATTCACATCAGTCCCCTAAAGTCTAAGGTCCCTGTCACATACACACATGCTACGGTCAGCTCTACCAGGAGTACCCTGAGTTATATGTATTCTAATTAGAAAAAGAAAGTCCAATATGTAAAGCTTCGGCATCTAATAGCTTTGAGTTTATGTAGAAGTCAATGGGAGTTGTTCTAGGCAAAGTCAGGCCATACTTTCAATTTGAGATTTGCAAGTAAATTCACAAATTTGAGGTATTCAAGTTTTTATTTGGACGAGTTTTCCATATTAATAAATAAGCAAGCATCTGAGTTTTTTTTTTTTTTTAAATGTGAATTTATTTGAATTTGAAAAAAAAAAACTCAATTCACAAACTTAAAACCTGATAAATAAGCCCATAAGTGTGCTGAAAGACATGGAATAGGAATCCTGTCCAGGTATGTGTGTAGTACTGTGTGTAGTATTGTGGCTAGTACGTGAGGAGTATAGTTGATGGTAGTATACAAAAAATGTATCGTCTGTTACACTGGGGTCTCCTGTGGGTTTCTGGGGGCTAGTTTTGGGCACTCAATGAGCATATCTCCTGGCAGAATTCTTCTTCTTTAAAAGAAGTTTTATTGAGGTGCCATGATCAAACAATCATCTTACATGTGTTCAAAGACACAAAAAGGCAATTGTTTAATCATGGCACCTCAATAAAATTACTTTTTACAAAGAATTCAGAAAATGGCGATACCTGCTCCCTTGCACCTGAGCCTCCCCTCCCTTGTGCTAAGTTATTGGACACATTTTATTATTTTAGTTTTGGAGTGCACCTAGTTTTGGGCAAACATGGGCACAAGAGTTCTGCAAAGCAAAGGTTCACATACTTCACAAACAAATATGGAACGTTGCATCACTTTACTCAGTAAATATATGTGTTATGTTTATGACTCATTTCTTTAATTGGGATTCTTATTATCTACTTGTATGACTTGTGTGAGATACAGGTCACATCTTAGGTCATATGTATGCAGAACTATTGAACAGGCTTCACAAACATTCATGTGTGTATATATACAGTGGAGGAAATCATTATTTGACCCCCCACTGATTTTGTAAGTTTGTCCAATGACAAAGAAATGAAAAGTCTCAGAACAGTATCATTTCAATGGTAGGTTTATTTTAACAGTGGCAGATAGCACATCAAAAGGAAAATCGAAAAAATAACTTTAAATAAAAGATAGCAACTGATTTGCATTTCATTGAGTGAAATAAGTTTTTGAACCCTCTAACAAAAAAAGACTTAATACTTAGTGGAAAAACCCTTGTTTGCAAGCACAGAGGTCAAACGTTTCTTGTAATTGATGACCAAGTTTGCGCACATTTTAGGAGGAATGTTGGTCCACTCCTCTTTGCAGATCATCTCTAAATCCCTAAGGTTTCGAGGCTGTCTCTGTGCAACTCTGAGCTTGAGCTCCCTCCATAGGTTTTCTATTGGATTAAGGTCCGGAGACTGACTAGGCCACTCCATGACCTTAATGTGCTTCTTCTTGAGCCACTCCTTTGTTGCCTTTGCTGTATGTTTTGGGTTATTGTCGTGCTGGAACACCCATCCACGACCCATTTTCAGTTTCCTGGCAGAGGGAAGGAGGTTATCGATATTTGGCTCCGTCCATTTTCCCGTTAATGCGAATAAGTTGTCCTGTGCCCTTAGCAGAAAAACACCCCCAAAGCAAAATGTTTTCACCCCCATGCTTGACGGTGGGGACGGTGTTTTGGGGGTCATAGGCAGAATTTTTCTTCCTCCAAACACAGCGAGTTGAGTTAATGCCAAAGAGCTCTATTTTGGTCTCATCAGACCACAGCACCTTCTCCCAGTCACTCACAGAATCATTCAGGTGTTCATTGGCAAACTTCAGACGGGCCTGCACATGTGCCTTCTTGAGCAGGGGGACCTTGCGAGCCCTGCAGGATTTTAATCCATTGCGGTGTAATGTGTTTCCAATGGTTTTCTTGGTGACTGTGGTCCCTGCTAATTTGAGGTCATTAACTAACTCCTCCCGTGTAGTTCTAGGATGCTTTTTCACCTTTCTCAGAATCATTGACACCCCACGAGGTGAGATCTTGCGTGGAGCCCCAGAGCGAGGTCGATTGATGGTCATTTTGTGCTCCTTCCATTTTCGAACAATCGCACCAACAGTTGTCACCTTCTCTCCCAGCTTCTTGCTAATGGTTTTGTAGCCCATTCCAGCCTTGTGCAGGTCTACAATTTTGTCTCTGACATCCTTGGACAGCTCTTTGGTCTTTCCCATGTTGGAGAGTTTGGAGTCTGCTTGATTGATTGATTCTGTGGACAGGTGTCTTTTATACAGGTGACTAGTTAAGACAGGTGTCCTTAATGAGGTTGACTAATTGAGTAGAAGTGTCTAACCACTCTGTGGGAGCCAGAACTCTTAATGGTTGGTAGGGGTTCAAAAACTTATTTCACTCAATGAAATGCAAATCAGTTGCTATCTTTTATTTAAAGTTATTTTTTCGATTTTCCTTTTGATGTGCTATCTGCCACTGTTAAAATAAACCTACCATTGAAATGATACTGTTCTGAGACTTTTCATTTCTTTGTCATTGGACAAACTTACAAAATCAGTGAGGGGTCAAATAATTATTTCCTCCACTGTATATGTATAATGTATGCATTTGTATATTGTCCTATTCAAACCTACTTCCTATTTCCTTTTGATCAAGTACAAACAGTAGTGAGCTGCATAAATCCATATTTGTGGCAAAACAACACTATCAGATTTCTTGGAAGGCACAGTGCATCAAATCACAGAAGCTCCCAACTCCCTAGCATTTCCGATCATAGATCCCATACCTCTTACTTGATGTTGGCTAAACATGAGCAGGATGGTACACAGGGTGCTATCTTTGCTATTTTATTCACTTGGCTTCAGTTTTTATGCCCCAGACAAGTCCAATCTCTGGCCCTGTTGTCAAACTACAACTCCTACCCTCCCTAAAATCCCAAGGCTGCTGAGGGTGCTGGATGTTTAAGGCCCATAAAAGAAAGGCCTTGTGTTTTTGCAGAGTGGGCAACTAATATCTGTCCAGGTATAGCCAACTTTGTGTTACCGTACCGTGCATAAGTGAAACGGCTAAATACATTACAGGCCCAGCAAATACAGGTCTAACTACTTTTCTCCTTTTCTTTTCTAACTCATAGTCAAATCTGATTCTTTAACAAATGCAATTAAGGCTTTTTTCTATTTAATCTGACTCTTAATTACTTTATCAGGCCTCTTCAGTAGTCTCATTAGCACAAGGGCAGTTGTTAGATTGTACATTAGAAATACTGTGATCCCACTTTAATCAAACATCAGCCACAAAAGGGAAGATTATGACTTCATTTAATGAATATGCACTTTCTCTCTCACTCTCTCTATCTCTCTCTGTCACTCTCTCCATCTCTCCCTCTTTTCTTTGCTCTTTCTCTCTCTCGTAAATTTTAGGTGTTCCAAGAACTTTGTAAAGGAGGAGAAAAGACTCCAGCAGAGATTATTAAGGAAAAGAATCTAGGGCTTCTGAAGGACAGAATGCAGTTAGAGGAGATTTGCCAAAGAATTCTTAACGGGCACCAAAAGGAGGTATTTTGCAATTGTACATCTACATAAATGTAAATGTTCTTTCCTTTTATGGAACAGGACTGTGCTGAATCTGTTCCTGCCGTCAGTGAATATTACATTCAGCCTTCCCACCGGCCATAGCAAGCCAATGTCACAGTACAATGCCACTTTTATCCCCCATATATCCCTTTATTTATACACAGACAAGAAGACACTAAGTAAATTCTGGTGATAACTAGTCTTATTATAGTGTTTCATGGCATATTTAGCATTCAGCCAGCTATGAATCACTTCAATTAAGGATATTAATAATGCAAGTGGCAGTCTGCAAGGAGCTGTTTGTCGGGTCATGGTCTTATATCTTCACATTAGAATGTCATGCTCATTTCATTGTGCTAGACAAATGATCGTTTCAGATGATGTTCTTATTAGTTTGTTGAGCAGTGTGTTTATTATAATAGAGCCAATAAACTTTAATGTCTGAGCTGTTTTCTGAATGACCAGCCTGCAAGGTAACTGTGATTGGAACAGGGGAAATCTCAATTTATGTTACAGGGAAATGTCCGCTGTGTTTGATGATTGTATTGTACTCTGTTTAGAGTATATGGTGTTATATATTCAAAATGCACCACGTGCCTTTAGGCTAAATAGGTAAAACATTGTGTGTGCAAGGAACTTTACTTCTCCCTATACTTGTACGGATTATTATAATGGGACCTGCCTTAATGATTGCTTCAATAGAGGCAAGGTACCCAGGAAATGTGCCTAGAGCCAATGCATTGAGCCATTACACGTGGCATATAACAGTTTGTACAGGCTGCGAGGTGCAGAGCACTGTATTGCCAGGCTACATGGGACCATGGGCAGGCAGTAAGTACAGGGCTTTCCTGCACCTCTGAGCTAGGGACATTCTAGGGGACACCCCAGTGCTGCCCACCATCTGCCCTTCTGAATAAAACAGTAAATGGGGCCCTGGTACCTTTCCCAATCTTTCCTTATAGCCCATAACCATATTGTTTTCTTCTTATCAATGCAGCAACCCCTGTATCTGCTTTGTTCTTGAATTAATTTCATTACATACCAAAATGTAGCAATTGTATGCAATACATTGGGATAGAATATATCTAATTTGCTAACACTGGGTGCTCAGTGCTAATATTAGATGCAAATATGAGCACAGATATGCATTCATTAAAATTCCGTGAACAAAGTGCTCCTTGTGTGTCTCTATACTAGAGCCGTGCACTGATTGTCGGTGAACCCTGATGTCGCCTCGACTGGTCATTACTACTACAGGCTTAATCCATTTGTTTCCCTCTCTCACTGTGTCCGGGTACAATATAGAGATGACAGCAGATGCAAATGTGTATGGGTTATGTGGGCAAATACAAGCGACATTCAGTATACTTGCCAGTACTGACTTCTAACTGCTGCTCTTTAACCTTTCAGGTTGCTGAAATAAGACAAGGAAACCATAAAATTATGAACAAACTAATTGGCTTAGTCCAAAAGGCAACCAAAGGACGTGCTGATCCAGTTCTAGTGAAGTCCATACTGGAAGAAAAAGTGTTGTCATAGTTTTCCTGTGAAGATTTAATTATCCCAAATGAAGACTTCTGACATATTACTTTTCTGGTTACTATGTAAGCCGACATGCACAAATCAGTGCAAGAAATAGCAAAAACCATAGATGTTTTGTCATTATAACAATAGGCAGAGTATGTGTCCATTGCAAGCCCTTCCTTCTTATTCTTTTAATGTTGTACACAGAACACAGGTGCATATTGACACCCACCCCCCCACACCTTTCATTTACTGACTGGCCAGCTGGGAAGTGGATAAGGTTAGTACTGAAAGTAAACAGTGCATTAGAACAACATAATGCTTGTGGTCTGTGATTCAGAATGAACACCTAAGGCTAAGGGCACACGGGGCTGATTCTCAGCCTGCCTATAAGAGATGGGGGTGGGGGGTTCTAAGCATGTACCTGTTCTGCCACCTAGAACTAATCTGGACCCTTGTCCCCCAACTGACTGCACATTGTTTTCTAAACCCACCCAAACGCGCTGGTGGTGGCCGACTAAGGCACCCTGTGTGGCCATAGCCCAAGACATAGAGGAAAAATCATTGTACATTGTGCAGAGCAGAGGGATACATTTTCTTTATTTGCCATTATGCCTGCTATAATACATTATGTATGTTCTTAGGGCAACACATATATTCTGTATAAAAGACTGATTTAATTAGACGTATTTTGTGTCCTCTGGCGCTAACAATGGCAATCCCTTCAGGAATGAATGTATGAGAGTGTCCATTTTCATTTTTTCTCCTAAAGTCCACGAGTAAAACGTTTTCAGGCTACTCATAACCTGTGTTAGAATATATTATGTAATATAATGGAGATTGTTACTGAGGAAAGCTTCTCTGTATTTTACTGAATGTACTTTTTTTTTCCCTTGCATATTGGTAGCTGGGGCCCCAAGAACCCGTCCATATGCTGCCCTTATAAGCGCTTTAATGTAACTGCTGATGTGAAAACACAACTCATTTGGCCTCAGTTATATTAAAAATGTTAAGAAGCTGGATGTCATTCTCATTTTTATTGAAAATGAAGTTCATAAACCATTCTGCGGATAAATTCTTCCATCTGTGCTCCAAATTATTTGTGCAACAGTTCCATCTGCTTGTGGCCAATAACCTGCACTCTCACATTTATGTCCACTGAGATTTAGCCAACAGCAACATTTCTCACCAGGTTTCACCATGACAAAATGCCCATATTCTCCAATGTGTTTCACAAATTTTGCGACAAAGCAAAACCGGACAAATTGACTCATCACCAATTGCCAAAAATGTGTATTAAAAATGGCTGCTTGTTATACAAATGTAACAGGCATAATTCTGCTAATAGAACTGTTAGTATTTACTTTGGACGTATAACCTGAGACGTCTATTAATGTCAGTGTTCAAAGTATTGAGAAGAAACCAAATCAGTGAATCAATGTGTTACATAAATGTATTTTTATTTAGATGTATCCAAGCATTGGTTTATTTGTGTTGTTTTTTGTGTTCTTTTATGCACAAGATCAGTGGTGGAACTAAGAAGGACCAGCCCCCTGACAGAATTATTTGGATCATATAATAACCTTTCTAATGTTTTATTTACCAGTAGGTCCTTCCAACGGACACGAGGGCACCCACTCCGTTTAAATATTCGGAAAGGATTTTTTACTGTGAGAGCTGTGAAGTTGTGGAATTCCCTCCCCGAATCAGTCGTGCTGGCTGATACATTATATAACTTTAAGAAGGGGCTGGATGGATTCTTAGCAAGTGAGGGAATACAGGGTTATGGGAGATAGCTCTCAGTACAAGTGAGGGAATACAGGGTTATGGGAGATAGCTCTCAGTACAAGTGAGGGAATACAGGGGTATGGGAGATAGCTCTCAGTACAAGTGAGGGAATACAGGGGTAGGGGAGATAGCTCTCAGTACAAGTGAGGGAATACAGGGTTATAGGAGATAGCTCTCAGTACAAGTGAGGGAATACAGGGGTAGGGGAGATAGCTCTCAGTACAAGTGAGGGAATACAGGGTTATAGGAGATAGCTCTCAGTACAAGTGAGGGAATACAGGGGTATTGGAGATAGCTCTCAGTACAAGTGAGGGAATACAGGGTTATAGGAGATAGCTCTCAGTACAAGTGAGGGAATACAGGGGTATTGGAGATAGCTTTCAGTACAAGTGAGGGAATACAGGGGTAGGGGAGATAGCTCTCAGTACAAGTGAGGGAATACAGGGTTATGGGAGATAGCTCTCAGTACACGTGAGGGAATACAGGGGTAGGGGAGATAGCTCTCAGTACAAGTGAGGGAATACAGGGGTAGGGAAGATAGCTCTTAGTACAAGTGAGGGAATACAGGGGTAGGGGAGATTGCCATCTTGGAGTCAGGAAGGAATTTTTTCCCCTCTGCGGCAAATTAGAGAGGCTTCAAAGGGGGGAGGGGGTGACTAGTATATAATTTCCATAGAAAAACCACTAAAAGTAGCTGGGTAGGAAAGTAGTCCCTGCCAGCTGAAAATTCAACCAGTGATTGATTATTTCAGGCAAATATTCTTATAGCTGGGAGGCTGGGTTAGTATTATATAATAAGAACCAAAAGACTTTTTTTGTTTTTTAGAATTCACTATAAGGGTTCTGTACATCATAGTCACCATTTGTGTCTGTTATGTGACTTCTGATTGTATGTGTGGGGGGGCACAAAACAAATCAATGCACTCCTACAGCTTCTCTAAGTTGAAAGAAATTTGGTCTCCCGGTATCCCTTGTCTGTTTTCTTTTAGTGTCAGTAAAGTCATTTAGTTCTGTGCTGGGAGTAATGGAAAGGAACTGATCTCCTCGACCAGAAGGGAAAGGCCCTGAGTTGTGCTGCCCAGCTATAATGCCAGATAGCGCTCACACCAAGCCTGCCCAGCGGCATTGTTATATTATGCTCTTACTTTATATATGCTCCATGGAATTACTAGCAATACGTATTTGGTGCTCAGCCCGTTTATAATTATTTACCCTTCTGCCCTCGGAATAATACTGAGGTGTTTATAGCCTCACAGTAACAAATCCTTTGAGTTTATGATGAAGGAATTGTAATATACATGTGCAGAGTGACTCAGAGAAGTCACTGTATCTGAGAAATCCCAGCTAAAGAGGGACGGCATTCTTAGTCTGGATGATGCCCAGCTGAACGTGTGCCCTCTGCTCCCTGCATGCTCAGTCGATTACAGTATCTTTGGCAGCGGCCTGATGGATCACTCACCGCACTTGGACACAATTCAGCAGAAGAAGCAGGACAGATGTAGTGGCGCAATTATACAGAAGTGTGAGAATGCTTGGATACAAGTACCTTTAATGAATGGGGTCACTGAGCACAACATCTTAATCCATATTAGTGCAATTGCACATAAATGACCCTTCATGTTCTTTCAGTTGTTGCTTCCTTGCTTGAATGTTTGGCAGCAGTTTCACACAAGCGCAGCATTAATAGAGTTAGGGTACTCCTATTTAGGGAACCCTGAAACTTACTCAATACAGGAGAGACTGCTTGGCTACTTATACACTCATTCAATACAGGTAAGGGACCTGTTATCCACAATGCTTGGGACCTGGTGTTTTTCTGGATAAAGAAATTTGGATCAATTCCTTAAATCTAAAAAATAATTTAAACATAAATTAAACCCAATAGGATTGTTCTGCCACCAACAAGAATTAATCATATCTTAGTTGGGATCAAGTACAAGGCACTGTTTTATTATTACAGAGAAAAAGGAAATACTTTTAAACATTTGAATTATCTGATTAAAATAAAGTCTATTTGAAATGTCCTTCCCATAATTCTGAACTTTCTGGATAATGGGTTTCCAAATAATAGATCCCATACTTATATCTTTGTCTACCAGTTAGACAAACCACTTTTACATTTTGGCAGATTTTATTATATGTGACCATAAGCCACAGTATAAACCACTGTTAGCCTTGCCTTAAATGGTTAATGAGGAAACAGCTCAGTTTGGGGACATAAATAATATCATAAAACACAAACAAGATGGAAACTATACACTGAGTGCAGTACATTATGGCCCAACAGGGAACTTGCTAGAAAGAGACCATTCACTGCAACACCCTTTACTACAATGGGAAACGTTTGTCATGTTGCATCACTTGTGCTGGGTTTGTTATTCATTAAAATAGTGGGCTGTTACATCAGAGCAGCAAATATTTAGTAAAATATATCCTTGTATTTGACTCCTAGTAATACCAAAGAGTGACACAAGGATATATTTTTGCTCTGTTTATATCTTTTTCTTTCCACTGAAAAATCCTCCCCAAAAAATCCCAGCAGAGGACACCAAGACCTTATTCATTTTAATGGCCAAACAGCCAATCAATAGTGTGTGTTATGTGCTGTGATGCCATGCACGCCATGTTCTTAAGTGACAGCAGATAAATCATGGGTTTTTATTTACATATAAATAATCACTGCTATTTTAAAAGAATGTCTTGTATTTAAGGTAATTTCAGGGCAGCCTTCTTGTAGCGAATACCAATGGCGCGACTGGAGGCTTAGTAAGGACCTGTACCCTCCTACCCAAGGTCCCTGTTCCCAACCCCTCCTGCACATATATCTAACGCTGGTTTGGGGAGAATGTGGCCCGTGGCTGGCATCCATTCAACTCTTTATACAAATCCACTCCCAAAATACATATAGGGGCCTATCCATTAGGCTGTGTAAAAAAATGGCAATAAAATGTGCTCACATCGGCAGGAAAAAGACAGGCAGACACTGCTTTCTAGAGCGCTGACATATACAAATAACTTTAAAACCACTGAAACTGTGCAATGCATGAATATTGAATATTAGAAAGTTTCTTAGAATGGCATCTTTTTTTTAGGCAAAATATTTTATTTTACAATCCACAAAGATTGCAGTTCTGTGACTTGTGTAAATGTCCCTGCTCTGTGGCTGCAGTAAGCTCTGCTTGTGGGGACATTGGTTAAGGGCGTTCCTGCTGTTTGCCATTAGTCTTATGCTTCACTATCCTGTTCCTGTTTCCCACTTCCTGTCTAGGGCAAGTAATGAGCAGCCAGTCTTACCTGCCATGTTATAATAAATGTAGCAGGAGTTTCTGTGCTTGTCTGACTACTTCACCTGTACTAACACAGCAGAACAATTTAACCCGCTGCTATCCAAGCAGTTTACACAGTGGCCCCATGACACTGGCACCAAGCTCATTGATTGCTTTCTTTCTCCTTATGTTTAACCTTAGGGCATAGTCAGGTCTCAGGTAACGTTGCCCCCTCACCCCTTTAATACTGCCCATATATTGAATCCACATCCTGCCTGGCTTGTTAGCAATTCATTTAGATGCATGCTGCAGACTGAACTGATTTATGTGCAGCCATGCATCTAAATGAATTACTAACTAGCCAGGCAGGATGTGGATTCAATATATGGCCAATATTAAAGGGGTGAGGTGGCAACCCTAACACAACAAAATATCATGATCACATGTCAGATTTAAGTTTAGACATTATACCTGTATAAGAGAATATTTGCAGCTAAGTCTGGTTTGAGGAGGATGATCTGGTACAATGATCGCTTTCTACAGGGAGCAGTTTATTCTGAGCTAAACCCTGTGCAATACAGGAATGTTTAACCAGTAAGCCTATAGAATCTGGGGGGTTTGTTAGACAGTGATATAAAAAAGATACATTTAATAAAAGAGCAGCTATGATTATTACCAATTTTATTTTATTCATCAAACCGCACAGTTGGCAACTTACAATTCAATGTTACAATGTTCCCAGGGGCATTAGAGTCCCATGCATTAAACTCACTTGTCCTTCATCTGTTAATTAGTGTTCATTAATTAGGTATAGAAAACAATTTTTTTGATTTCTGCCGCTGATGCTAAACTATACAAAATCTTATGTAAGCACATCTGCTCTCCCTTTACAGGAATCCTATAGGCAACATACAAGAAAGTGACAGAAGCTGTTACAGCGGGTTATGCATCTGGGCTGCAGGACTATTTTATGACATTTTTGGAGGGTTACAGTGTTACTGTTTATACGCACTGTATGAATACACAGTAGCCAAGGCGCCATTTATAGACGTGGGCATCCTGGGATGGGAATATTAATTTAGCTCTATACTGACAGAAGACAGCTGCATTACTGGGAAGTACAAACTAGCAAATGATAGAACTCCTACCCCAGTATCAGGATTGGGCTGCAAGAAATCTGCTTGAGGTGTTTCTGTGGCAATGTAAGGATTCTTTCCTTCTCTGCTGAGTGGCAAATGCCATGTTAAAGAATGTAAATGCCCAATGGGCAGGGTTTGAACTATCCACAGTAAAATGGTTGTGGGATCTAATAACTGTACAGGGACTTAATTCAATAGTGATTATTCTGATGCTTTGGGAATTATTTTGCCAAATGCAACTCAGCACGCAGCTGCAATACGGCAATGCATCTGTTGCATTATGGGAAAATACATGGAAATTTGCATCCTAAAATTGCACTTTACACACTGGTTCATCCGTAGGTCAGAATGTGAGCACTCAGGACACAGGAGACACCAAAATAAATATTTTATAATGAAAGCATCCTAATCACAGATCATCTCACAACTAAATCCATTGGTAGGTCAAACACACCTGTACACATTAAAAAAGCATGCTGTGCAGTGAAACACTAAATAATATTATTTTCTCTGTATGTAAAGCAGTTGATTTGAAGCATCAGCCATACCTCTATCATGTCCATCATGGGAGAAGCAGACAGAGAAGAAGTAATGATACTCAATCTTATTACTATAAGGAATTTGTTCCCCTTGATCTAAACTTTATTGGTTTACTCTGCGACTTCTATAATGGGGGATCAGTGTAAAGGAAATAAATGACATTATGCAAAACTGGCAGAACCTCACCCCATTCCTTGTTGCAGTTGGTGTGATTAGGGCTCCATATGCCCAATTAGAAGGGACAGCTGTGGCAGCAGCCGAAACGTTAGCTGTATGCTATAATACATTTTCTTTATTTTGATTCACACTAAGTCCTGTGAGTGCGGCTCATATTTTTTGCATGTGAATTTCGTTTTGATACTGCACCCAGGCAGGCTGTATTATTTTTTTAACGTGAGTGCCTGTTGCCATCGATCTTCCATAGAAATATATATGGATATGTTAGTGGTAATGTTGATCCCCAATAATGCAGAGTATGTTGAGCAGGTTACTACCCATAGCAAGTGATATAGGGTGAATAGGCTGTTTCTTGTTGCCACCAGTAGCAGTGCCCTTGTTTTCAAGTCTTTAAGGCACGTGGATATCATAGTTGTTTTATTACCTTTGAATGTTCACCCAATGTGAATTCTAATCTATGAATCAGGATACTCTATGTACCATTAGCCCCCAATCAAACAATAGAACATTTGCAAGGAAGCCAAACAGCCCAAAGTCATTATTTAAAACAGGTAAAACTTTTTATTATATATTTATTTCTCTATTTTTAACATATATAAATATATACAACACAATGTGAAAGAATAGAAATAAATATGCTGCATAATAAACGTACCAGTTTATACACGCTGAGAGGATGGCTCTTGTTCCTATGGGAATGTGTGTGCTCCTATGTTATAAGGTGTTACACATTGGTTCATAGGGAATACAGAATAATAATAGACTTTGACTGAAACACATCGGAATCGTATTCAGCTCAGTCATATGACTGGTCACCTGCTTCTCCTCCAGCGTAGTAGTTTAAATATTCATTTAAGGGATGGGCAACCTTTGGAGTTGCAGCAAGTGTGGGTCAGTTTGCCCAGGGAAAGCCACAACAGCCGGAATACTAAGTTGCCTATCCCTGGCTTATTGCTTACCCAAACCAAACAGACGTTTGCCTACATCCATGTTCTACACTCTTGCATAGCTATATATTACAGTCTATTGTGTGCAAAATGCATTGAAAAAGGCCTGTCTGTGATTTCTTTCAAGGCCTTAAATAGGCACTTGTGTAGTTTAAGGCACCATACACCTTACAGGTGGGATACACCTACCATAAAGTGTGTTTTTTTTAATATACAGTTGATTGCAATTGAAGTTGTGCTCACCAGGCTAAACTTGTAAAGGGCTCCATAGCTGGATTATTGTAACAGACAATCTCATAGGCACTCAGCTCCTAATTCAAAATGTGTTCTGATCTGTATTTGTCTCCTATCAGCCGTCACTAGGCCACTTGCAGTACGAGTTGCTGTACCCTCACAGTCCGACACATTCTGTCAGTCATATCTGAACTCACAACGCCCAGCTTCCACTGACTACTGGCTGTAACAGGAAAGGTGGCTCTGCCTTCTGCACACTGAGAAATATCACTCTAATAATAATCCTAGGTGTAGTTTCTAATAATGAGCTCCTAAACAAAGAACAGATACATGAGCTAAACAGTATGAAACAGCAGTCACACAGAATCAGCCAGTCTTAGGTATATTAGCCTAATGGATACTAAAAGATGCTAAACCTTGTTAAAGGTGAACTGTGACTGATGACCCATTAAATATATAAACAACATGATTTATAACCATTTATTCTATATTTATAGCACTGGCTGCTTCCCTTTAACTAGCTACTGCCATTTAAGAGTTTGCCACTTTATGTATAATGTGTTGTGATAAAACAACTTTTCTTATCTGGAGGGAAAATGTTGGGTATTTGTAATATTATACCAATGTTTAAATGTGCCTCTCTGTTCCCACCCCTCCCCCCAACAACAAATGTTCTTTACTTTCTATCATGTAAATTGCAGCTATCCTGTATCCACCAAACAGGCCAGGACCCAAAAGTTATCCTTCCCCACTACACATCGCTATTCTGTCCCCACATGCAGACTGAACTGGGAATGCTTCCCAAATGGTACCCACAGACCATTGGTATTAGCTCTGGTTGCCATGATGCAATACAGTAGCTCTATGTAAGTAAAGTTCTACCTAATATTCTGGGAAAGTTCTCAAGGTATTGCTTACAATATTTTTTTTTTCCATATAGGATCAATATAACTTTGGTTGCAAATTATAATATTGGGAAGGGACTTACTGCCAGGGCATCCTGACCACAGCTAGAAATTGTAGTCTTATATATATATATATATATATATATACATACAGTATATATATATATATTATTGTCATATATGACATAAGCAGAATGAGAAGCAATTTTTGATACCTATAGTCAGAATTGGCAACAATGTACCGACTCTGACTTATAATAAATTTAATTGCAATAAAAAATATACAATATGTTACAATGTCCTTTTTCACAAAATGAAACTTTTTTTTCATAATAAAGTACTTCTCTGCTGTAAGAATAAAGCCCAGTGTGTAGTTGTCTCACTAGTGTGAAGTCCAGCTGATCTATTATAACCTTATTGTTTTCATATTTTTGTCTTTTGTTTAAACTTTGGGTTGAAGGAATGTTTATAGTTTCTTTAATAAAACATAAAGCTGCCATGACATAGGCTTAATTATAGATTTAGACCCAAATGGACAGTATCCCTATTCATGTTGGCAGTGACAGGCCAGGGTGGCCAATAGGGTAGTGCGTCAGCTTCCCAGCTGGTTTGTTCCCAAAAGTAGACTCCATTTTCACACAATTTTAAAACTGTACCAACTGACCATCAGACTAGCTCATTCTCCCTGTTATCAATCCTGCAGCAATAGGACTATTTATAAAATACTTATAGTTTAAAACAAGAATTTTTAAAACAATATTGCACCTTACACCAAAACTTTGCCTTATAATGAGCCGTGATGTCTAAAATTCTCATTGTAAGACAAATACAAGGCCTTGAGCCAATAACCATTAGTTATATGTTGATGTAATTCTGTATGTGTCAACAATGCATGTTACTTTCATTATTAAGGTGCTATATCAACCGCAGAAGAGATAGAGGGTAGAGTATTAAAATATTTGCACCAGGTCTAGTTACCCACAGCAACCAATCATTAGGCTACATATAGTGATACTGCATATTTAAAATATCTAATGAGTTGCTAGATCTGGTGCAAATGTAGCTTTTTATTACATTATCAGCATACTTTACAATACAGGTATAGGACCCGTTATCCAGAATGCTCGGGACCAAGGGTATTCCGAATAAGGGGTTTTTCCGTAATATGGATCTCCATACCTTAAGTCTACTAAAAAATCAATAAAACATTAATTAAAACCCAATAGGATTGTTTTACATCCAATAATGATTATTTATATCTTAGTTGGGATCAATTACAAGGTTCTGTTTTATTATTACAGAGAAAAAGGAAATCAGTTTTAAAATTCTGAATTATTTGATTAAAATTGAGTCTATGGGAGATGGGCTTTCCGTAATTCGGAGCTTTCTGGATAACGGGTCCCATACCTGTAGTGCCTTATGGTACCTATATTAGATAATAAAACAAATGGCAAATCTTATAACCACAAACCCCCATTACAAGCCATATCCCCTCCAATAAAATAGTTCAGGCCAGAGCATTCACCTATCAAGTATTACAGGAAGTACTAAAAACCTTTCAGTCATTGTGTTGATTTGTTTTCTGCAGCAGTTTATCCCCATACAAATACAAACGCATCTAACAGCAACCTTTTCACTGATAAAAATGACAAATGTACATAATACACCCCCTCCTCAAAACTAGTGATGAAAAGAATGTAAAACAGAATGTTCTTGGGCTAAAGCAGCAAGTTCTTTTAGGAATTCTGGGAACAAGGCAGCAGCCAGCATGGCATTCTGGATATGTTTAGATTCTCCTGAAAGAGGTAGTAAAGGATTTGCTCTATGTTCCTTCGCTTTCTGTACCACTCCTCTGGGAGCTTCCGCAGCAGCAGCAGCAGGTTTTCTCTCTGTGTTCGCCGCTATGTTGTCTGAAACAGAACAATAACAAAATCACTGAATAACAAAATATATCACTTACCCATAAAACTAGTTATTGGTCACGTTAGCAACTGTATTCATGGTACTCTTGCCCCTACATGCCCCAGCACTAAACAATAAACATTCCCTTGTCATTATGGAAATTGTTTTTTACCTAAAAGGCTTATAGACTTGGAAAGGCTGAAGGTCCTAATAAGAAATGTGTAGGTGACAGGAAGGATTTGGTTAAGACCAACATAGACTGTGGGTTTTTGCTCATATTCTCTCCTGCACTCAGCCATATCAATAAAAGAAATACATTAGGACATTTAGTGCCAGAAGCATTAAACCTTCCTACATAATAGGAATTTCTGTCCCTATATTAAAATACATTTAAGTTAAACTATACCCCCTCCCTTTTAATATTAGCTCATTCAGTTGTGCTGTTGCAGAAAATGTGTATAAAGACTATCTGAATTTTCAAAAATAAATATAAATATAATTGTTTTTTACACAGATATTACACAGGAAGCCATGATGCTCTGACAAGCCATTTCCCAACATCCCTTAGATTAACAGTGTTATACACCCCCTCCATCATCCTTTGTAAAGTGATAGATTCTGGGACTTAATGTCCCTACACTTTCCATATTAGGTGGTACAGAGATTCTATGGAGAGCAAATCTCTGAATCCATTATGTTACAAAGGAAAAAGGTGAGGGAAGGGTTGTGCTATACTGTGAGCCCAAGTGGGGAGTGGAACTGGTCCCTGCAGCACAATAAGACTATCACTGTTTCCTTTTAATCTGTGGAATTTGGTAAATTGAGTATAAATATATTTACAGGAAGTGTTTATGTTTCTACATAAAGTCAGTTGAATGAGCTTATGTCCAATGGTGGTGTATTTACCTTTCAGCTGCTCGGCCCATCCCTGTTCTGACCAGTCCTACTCACAGTTTCACCTGATTTAGTTTAGCATTTCACTTTCCATTTTAAAAGCAGTTAAATCTGGCCATGCATGGGTCACCAGGGGCTGCTAACTTAAAGTGGCCATACACACTAAGATCTGCTCACTTGGCGAGGTTGCCAAGCAAGCAGATCTTCTCCCAATATCCCCACCTACGGGTGGGCAATATCGGGCTAATTCGCTGTTTTGGCCCGGGCCAAACGATTGAATTAGAATGACGGGTATAGGCATCAGGTTTAAAAATCTGTTGGATCAGGGACCGCATTAACAAGCCGATGCGATCCCTGACTGATTTTTAAACCCGCCCGATCGATATCTGCCCCATTTCAGGCCATTTCAGTGTCTTTAGTGCCCATACACTGGCCGATAAGCTGCCGAATCGGTCTAAGGGACAGATATTGGCAGCTAAAATCGGCCCGTGTATGGCAGCCTGTAGTGAGTGATCAGATTGCTGACTTTTATCTGAGGCTGAAACAATGTGGCAACATCTGGTTGTGGTAGAAAATACCTTTGTGTGAAGACCAGGGGGGCTGCAGAAAAGATCTTCAAGCCCTAATATGATTTGGTAGTTGTCACAGGCATCACATGATCGGTTTAGCCTCATTTAGCCAAAACCTAAGGTCTCCCTATGTATACATAGTTATTGCTTTATGTTACCATTTTCCAAGCTTTAAAAGGTCACCGTTGTAATATTAACTGGAATATTTTACCTAGGACCTCATGTTTCTCTATGGTATTCCACTTGCATAAAGTGGTTACAGCTACAAATCCACTAGTGCATATTATAAATACCCACACAAACCTACACATCCTCTTTAGTATCATGTGCGCATCAGCCATACCTTCTAAGCCTCAGCCGCAGTGATGAAATATTAAAGAGCGCACAACAAAGAATGCTACGGCAGCTGTAACTTTGAAGCCAGACATTTGTCAAAGATATGGAGCAAGCCATGAAAGAAAGATATTGCAGAAGGTAATCAGGGGAAGGCAAAAAGATTCATAATAAAAATAATAATGGTAATAACAATGACAAATTGATGTGCCGAATAATAAAAGGCTTTAAATCCTGCGTTCGCTGCCGACGAATGCAAATGTATCCTCTTGTTTGCACTCGGAAATGTTTTATAGATTAGGAGGCTCTCCATTCATTTGCTGCCAATCACTAATTTGCAAAACAAATGCATTTAAAGTTTTGTCTAAGCTGCCACAATCCTTCCCTGATAGGCACAAGTTATGACACATAAAAAGGAAGATAATATTCATGCTCCAGCATATCTTGCTCTATACTACACAGTGTATAGGGAGGCTGGCATTAACAATCGTGCTAGGAATTTATTCAAAGCTTGCAATAGAGGCAGCGCTGGGCAGAAAGTTGCAGAAAATGATATGGCATATTACAGCAGGAGGTTCCCAAATACCAAAAACTGACAAGGAGCTTCCTTCTAACTATGGGAAATGAAATACTGCGTGATGATAATGCTGATAAACAAAGACCCAATACAATCATGGCAGGAACCAGGAGAATTTAATTTAATCCTCAACTATTAAATCATCACAAAAGTATGGCAGATTGGGCAGATTAAAGAGATGAAGTTCTCTAGATATTATGAACTTCTATTGTTAACCAGCATTGCAGCAAGTTACTGGGCCCTGCAAACGTTTCTTAGTTCCGCCCTCACTGCTCTCCTACAGTGATATGAGCGTGCCAATACCTCAACTGCCAGCCATGCTTAGTCTACTACCAGCCAACCAAAGACAGACTTCTTTCTCATTATTTTTGCATATTTCTTCTTAAATTTGCTTGCAAGTCTATATACATGACAGATAATGTCTTCTAACAACTAGCCACAGCCTGTAACACATTCAGAGGAAGGACATAAGTAGTTTATATATAAATAATATTGTATATTCAGTGACAGTTCTTAGAACAGTCCTGCATTTTCAAAGCAAAGTATTTACATTCACTTACCAGGGTTTAATCCCTCATGGAGAAAAACATGAAATCTGAATAGCTGAACTGTTTCCACCCAGCCCATTTCAGATACAATGATTTGTTAAGGTCAAAGCAGGCAGGAGTTGATGGACTATCCTGCTCCCAGAACCAATAAAGTGGAAGCATGGGGTATTTTATGTCTATATATATATATATGACAAATCTCTATTACTTATCACTAAAGGTGCAACAATGTTGGTGTTGACCAATCAAGCAGCCTGTACTGAGGAGCAGGTTATACATATCTGTATGTTTATTTAACAAATAAATGGCACAACATTGACAGGTCTCTCTATAATTTAAAGTTAAACTAAAGGACAAGAACAAACAACAAGTCAATCCCCAAATCTGAAGGCAGCATGGAAGAAAGATAAGTAGTAAGAGTGCAGACCAATAAATGGAGCATTGCAAATGTGTGCCATAGCTGTGCTTACACTTATAAAGCCAAGATTGAGCGTGGGAAAAAGATAAAATACGTTTTATTCATGCACATCAGCCTCTTAAACTTGCATACATTATAATCAAATGTACCTTTGGTAAATGTGTCTGCAGACTGGTTAGGCATGTCCATGCGGCAAAGCAGGTACCGCTGAGCTTCTACCAGGAGCACTGGGAAATTCTGCTGGGTTGCAGCTAATTGCTCAATCTTTTGTTTGACAGAGGCCAGCACCTGAAATAAAAAGGGTAGAAAAAGGCTGTTTATAGGCTTTCTTTCCTAAACTGCTTCTATCTTGCTCTGTTTTAAGCAAAGAAGGTTATATTTATGTGTCCCTATGAGGCCCCAAATTAAAATGAACTCTTAACCAATGTCATAATAAAGTATATTTATTTTATGACATTTTTAGTTCTGGAACTGAAGAGTCCTTTAAATGGACACATATCAGCTAATGAAAGAGCTCCCAAATGGGAGCTGCTGCCTCTCACATCCAGAGTATCACGCAGTATGGTATCAATTGGCCAAATAGCCGGACCAAATGTGGACATGTATGGCCAGCCTAACTTTGAGGTTTCTGAATGTTTGTCATTACATACTGTTACTGTAATAGCTATAATATCATTGTGTAAATGCAGAATACCTGATACAGAGATCGGACGCTGGGCTGAAAGACTATGTTGGTGTTGAGCAGAAAAGATCGGATGAGTGGCTGGGGATAGGTGGCAAGCTGAGTAATTATCCCAATCAACAGCAGATTAACATGCAAGGAGTTTTCCAGCATGTTCTCTAGTTTTGACAGTACAACACTGATGAATGGTCCTGCAGGAAAAATGAAGTAAATTATAATAATTATGCGTCAAAAACAGCAGATCTGCCAGCATGAAACAGATGAACCCAAAGGGCACAAGATATATATTGCCCACTATTTCTCTGTCTAACTAAATTAACTCATTTGTTATGTATATTCACAGGTAAAGATCTGATTGTATTTAGGAATCATTATCTTCGTATACTTTTTAAATAAAATTTGCTTCAGTACCACAGACGTATATCTGGCTGTCTAACAGTGCATGTGCATATTGAGTTAGGGGAACTATACAATTGTATGTATGTAACTTTATTTATAAAGCGCTACAAGGATACGCAGCTCTGTACAGTCTTACAATATACACAATCACACTGGGAGGACAAGTATTATAATAAATACAATAAATAAGTATATTATAAGTAAAATAAGTATTTTATGTATTGGTAAGTATGTATGCATATTTTACAGTCTCTTTTAGCTGGCTGTTGTCTGTGTTCTGTGACTGGCAAAGAAAGTGGGAGAGATGATAATTTTGGGCGCTGAAAGGACAATCTACAGACAAACTAAAAAGAAACGTATAGCTATCCTTTAAATATAATTGTAAATATTTTGGGTGAGGTTAATGGGCCCCCTCAATAGCAATCAGCCACGCGGGCAGGCAGGCAGGCATTTAAGCTAGCCACAAGAATTTAGCTGCAAGATGGATACAAATATTTTAGAATAAATCAAATGTTTGTAGTTATTTTAATCTACCAGGGACTGAAATGACAGATATCTTTCATACTTAGTAAAAATAAAAATAATAATAATAGCCTCATCAGACCAGCTGTTCTTTAGTATTACTTTTAGAGATAGCCATTTACCATTCAGGTTGTCTTTTATATTTCCAGTATTTGGCTTTGTTCCTCAGAAACTTTAATGCTGATAACAAACCATTTACTTTTTTGCTATGGATCTACAGTATATAAATGAGAAGAAACATGGCAGGCCAGAGAATTGATTTCATATCCTTCCAATTGCTCCTATATGAAATCCACTTAGACATAGCATTTCTTCACTGGAGCTGTGTTGTCTCCATAAACATGACCAACCACACCTCCATACCTCCCAAAATTTGAAAAGCGTAAAGAGGGACAAAAAAAAAAAAATGCTGCGCATAGTGCAGAGAAAATTTTTTGACCATGCCCATTTTTGGAACCACACCCCCTAAATACCACTCCCATTTTTACATTATTTGGCAGGTTATTTTGGGATTTGTTTTATGTGTTATTACAGTTTCACTAAAAAAGGTGAAATTGCCCTTTAAGCTGCAAGTCTCAGTTTCCCCAAGAGACCTGTTTAGTTTAGCTTGTTATGTTTTTTGGGCTCTCTGCTAAAAGCCTACCTATTTAATTAAGGTTGAGAAATGTATCTTTTTTAGGGTTTAGTGCAGGAGAAACAAGGGACTTTTCAGTAAGAATCTGGGACTGTGGGCTGAGCTGTTCAAATCTGGACTTTCCCACAAAAATTGGGACAGTTGGCAGGTGAGCACCTCTATCCTAGACAAAGGCTGCAAGTGAAGGAGAAGTGAAGCTAACTACCTCTGACTCTCAGATTAATAAGAGCAATGAGCTATATATATCACCCACATTACACCATTTAGGAAAGGGTAAGGCTGGCTTCTAAATGTGCAAATCACAGCTACTCCATCTTTGATTTAGTATTACACAATTATTAGTTTCTACATATATATAATGACTTACCAGTGAATGGAGCAGTCTGAGGCCTCGGAAGAAAATTTGAAAATATTGTTGCATCTCTTGGCCCAAATGGGGATGGTATGCTCTCTGCCTGTGGTAAGTCCAAGGAATATTTATCAAACTCATCCTCATCTTCTTCCATTGGAGAAGCCAAACTGTGAATTGGAGATATAACATCTTCCAATGTCGAGGTTTTCAGTCCATTCAGCATGTCATCGTACCTTGCAATAAATTCCTCACTGTCTGGGCTTAATGTATTCATATTAGAGATATCATCTGCTGCAGGAGAAAGCTGAATCTTCACTTTGGGTAATGTTTGTTTAACCTGTGTTTTTACAGTGTCTTCATTTAGATTTGCATTTTTATTGTAGTTTGCTTGGGTCTGGTTTCCTTCCTGGGGTTTTGTAAATTGATCATTTGTCTCTAT
Source organism: Xenopus tropicalis (assembly GCF_000004195.4). Classification (NCBI taxonomy): domain Eukaryota; kingdom Metazoa; phylum Chordata; class Amphibia; order Anura; family Pipidae; genus Xenopus; species Xenopus tropicalis. The sequence goes on from NC_030677.2 coordinate 56,070,527, forward strand.
ATCATTTTTATCGGTTATATTCTGCATATCTGCATCCTTAGCATCCTTTACAGCACATAATCTGTAAACCATTACGTCATCCTGAAAATCGGATTCTTCAATGTATGATCCTTTGATGAACATGATCGCATTCCGCTTCATCTCTTGAATATGGTGAGGAGGCTCTGGTGGTAAAACTGCATCAATAGAGGGTTGAGGGGAGCAACTGCCAGAGTCGGGAGACATCCCAGTATCATAGCTGTCATCCCATTCAAGATCTAGCAGAGTTTTACCTCCTAGAGATGGTGTCTCAGAGGAAAATGAATCCATATAGTGTCTAGTTGCACGTCTGAATGTTGGGAACTCCCCTCTTCTACAATTATCCTCCATTAGGGCTTTAAGGGAGATTTCAGGGTCTGGGTTTTGCCCATCATATGGGGCAGACCAAACTTTACAGTCTTCTAAGCAGTTTAGAATATTTTCATGAGCTTCCCATAAATACTCAAGGTAGTTATCATCAACTGGCTCTGCACAATCTCCATCCATCAAGGTATCTTTCTCATATAAATGCTTAGAATCATCAGAATCTGTTAACGAAAAGTTGCAGTGTTTGACCAAATCTGACAAAATGTATTTCTCTAAATAATAATAAGTTTAATTAGCGATTTAACAGTATATAAATTACATATGAAAGAAAGGCACTCCTTAAATACAGGGTTAGTTGACTGGCATGATATTGATATTAGCACCGCATATATGTCTGAAAACAACTAATTTATGGCTAGTTGATATTGAAGTGGATATGGATATAAGTAACATGCAAAGCAGGGCACATTTACTAACACTGCATAACATTGCCCAAGTGTAGTAACCACTCTGTATTCTGGCTAAAAGCATGGCACTTTGCATCAAAATTTCAATGTATTCACCAAGGCAACCCTTTAGCCAAAGTCTGTATTATCTGATAAAGTCCCCCTTACTGTAGCTGATCATTAACTTTGTTTTAAAAAATACCCATTTGTGCTCCTGTGGTGCCTTCTATAAAGTGGAACTGTTTCATTGCCGGCGCCATGTTTGCTATTCATACCTCACCAAGATGGCTGCTGTCAGTGTTATGAGTAGTTTCTCCTACTGCTGACCCAAGCACGTCATACATTCTCATGTGCTGTGGGCCAATCTGTGCCTGTGCTGTGGCTGCAGTGCTGTTCATGAAAGAAAATCCGTACTCCCGATCATGGCAAACACATATGCGGCAGTCTCTAATAGGAGCTACTGCGCAAACGCCGGGTCTTGATCTTGGTGAAGGAGTGGTGCCCTGTGGGTATTATCTGGATTTACCCAGTGTTTTTTTTTGCTGGTCTAACCAGCAAAACGGTTACACTTAGAAGAGGAGGTACAGTGCTGCAGAGGACACTAAAGCTATGCCTGTCCATTGACTTCATATCTATAATATATTTCCTTGTCCATTAATATTTCCAGGATGGCACCAAGGCATAAGAGGTGGTATTTAAAATTGTGAGCACCTCTGCAACTGGATTTGTCCAGCTGAATGGAATGCTCACATCCATCCTATTGTCTATAGCAGGGATTGCCAACCTTTTTTACTTGTAAATCACACTCAGATGTAAAATGTGTTGGTGAGCAACACAAGCAAGAAAAAAGTTCTTTGGGGATGCCAAATAAGGGCTGTGATTGGCTATTTGGTAGCCCCATGTGGACTGCTAGCTTGCAGGAGGCTCTGCTTGGGGTAAAAATGGGCACCTTTAAGGCCACTGGGAGCAACATCAAGGGGAGTGGTGAGCACCATTTTGCTCAGAAGCCACTGGTTGGGGAGCACTGGTCTATAGTATAGCAACATCTCACATTGTTTTGAGTGTGTGAACCCAAGGAAATGCATAAAAAGGAATCTTAATACTAAATGCTTTTTCTAGCTCTATCTTTGTTTAAAGAGATTAATTAAATGTTCTCCTGGCACCCAGCTGATTGTAAATGGAGATGTTATTATTGCAATTGTTCTGCAGCCTGATCCTCTTAATCTTATGAAAGAATATGAGGAGAGGGCATATACGCTCCAGCTGACAAGTCAGCCACTGGTTTCATTTGTTCTATTGAAATAAGACTTTTGAGGGCATGATTATTAGTCGTTCTATATTTTGGTAAGAGAATTATTAGAAGAAAGGATTTTTATTAGCATTTCATTATTCAAGAACACTGTGAGTATGCACAAGTCATATTTTCTGCTTTGTTTTTGGTAAATGTATATTTTAGTTATTTGCTGCGAGTCGTGCAACTGCTGTGTTAGTCAGACAGACAAATTACAGTTATCATTTTGTTCTACAGAACACAGACCTTATGTGAACTAGTTTTCTCACAGAATAGTGGCTACTAACACATTGTAATGCATTGTGGGTAACAGAAACATCTAAATAGAGTTTGTGCAGATTGTGCTAAATTTATCAGATTATTCATGCAAATAGAAATAAAAACTGCATTTACATGTAGAGGTGGTCTTTTATTTAAATAAATGTATATAAGTATTGGTAACTACAATATTACTTCTCTGTGCCCTTACACATAGCATTAAAATGATGTGATTGGGTCACACAGGGAATCCCACTAGCCAAATGCTCTCTGTTTCCTCTCCTCTTCACTTCATTTCCCTTAAAGGAGAAGGAAAGGCTAAGTCACTTGGGGGTGCCAAATGTTAGGCAACCCCAAGTGACTTAAATCGCTTACCTTGTACCCCGGGCTGGTGCCCCTGTTAGGAGAAAACAGCACCAGCCCAGGGTACCTGTAGTGAGCGCTTCCTCCTTCCTTTTTCTTGTGCCGGCGAAATCCGTGGGCCGGTGCATGCGCAGTAGAGTGAAAAGCAGACTTTCTTGTTTAAGTTCGGCTTTTCACTCTACTGCGCATGCGCGCGTGGCGCTACAGGAAGGAGGAAGCGCTCGCTGCTACCCCGGGCTGGTGCTGTTCTCTCCGTACAGGGGCACCAGCCCGGGGTAAAAGGTAAGCAAACTAAGTCACTTGGGGGTGCCTAACATTTCAGCACCCCCAAGTGACTTAGCCTTTTTTTCTCCTTTAATGTGCTGTCCTAATTTTCTTTTCTTCTTTCTTGTTTTAATTGCTCCAGATATACACTTTTTTTCCTCCTTTTTTCTACACCTTCTCCCACTTTGTCTTCTTCTTTTTGTCAATATTTACCTAATTCTCTCTTCTTCTTTTTCTCTTTTTCCTCAATATTCATCTCTTTTTATCTTCTGCCTTTCTCTGTTCCTTACCCCCATAATCTCCTTTTATCATTCTTCATTCCCCCATTCACCTTTCTCGATTTTCCCTTATCTAATCTTACATTTTCCCAACCCTCTATCTTCTGCTATTTCTTTTCTATTCTCCTGATTTCTCTCACCTTCCATTTCCTCTGTTTTCTTCTCTTCTCCCCGCTACACTCCTTCTGTTTGCCTTTTTTTTCCCCCCGATCATCCTCTCCCTCAAACCCCTTTCCCTTGTCTCTTGAACTTTCTTTTTCTATTTTCATTCATTATGCAAAAACTCTTTGTAGATAGAGAACCCCTTTAAGCCTTGCAGACAACAGTGGAAATACCCAGACTGACATTTGCAGAAGAACATGCTTACTATAAAAAAAATACAAATTAAGACTAAAGGGTAGATTTATTAATGTGCGCCCATACGTGCTTGAATACATGTCGAAAGTGTTTTTCTTTTCCACAAAAATGACAAGCTTGTTAGGTCATAGATGGCGAGCGATTAATTTGAGTCAAAAACCTGCACATGGTAAAAAACACTGTTTTTAATCGCTCTAATATGTCATTCGGCAGCAGGCCAGAGCAATCAACTGCTAAAAAATCAAGTGAGTTCAGGAAATTATTATTTTATCAGTCAGTTGCCTGAACACAGATTTATGAACATTAATAAATCTGCCACTAACTGAAAATTGTCTTAACACTTAGGTGTATATTTATCATGCTGTATAAAAAGTGGAGTGAAGCATTACCAGTGATGTTGCCCAGGGCAACCAATCAGCAATTAGATTTCAACAGTCAGAAAACCAAAGCAAAGCATCTAATTGGCTGCTATGAGCAACATCAACATGTTTTACTCCACTTTTTACACAGCATGATAAATATACACATTAATGTCTCTTTAATTATCCATTTAAACATGTCTTATTTCTGTGATGATCTCCTTACCTGTTCTTTGCCTGAACTTAGAATACATGGTCTGCCTTCTCTCCAGATATCCAGTGCTACTGACAGTAAGAGCACAGCATTCAGGAGTCAAGGACAGAAACTTTTCTGCGCATGCAGAATAACAGTCTTGTTCTCTAACAGCCGATCGCTGAGTGACCATTACATGATTGCAAGGGATCAAATATCTGAAAAAAAAAGTTTTAGTTAATCCGAGTGTTTACCCCTGGCCACCCAGCAAATTGGCCCAGCCTGAGGGGCAAAAGAAACAGACAGAAGGCCCGGCCTGAGTGCAATTTAGGGTGCACTGGCAGACTGTTTTCTTGTCACAGTCACTCTTTCAGAGAAGGCAGCGGCTGAGTACTTTGGCACAGAGTAAATGGGGCTGCTGATTTTCACGTTATGGCACACTCTCTTGTGTAGGACAACCAGCTAAGAAATAATTAAGGTATAGGACCTGTAATCCAGCATGTACAAGACCTGGGGTTTTCCAGATCAGGGACCTTAAAGGGGTTGTAAACCCAATCATAATGCTGTCCCACTGCACCCCTAGTTTTGTTATAGAAGTTGCCGAAAAACATAATTATAGATGCTGAATACAACCCTGATGTAGCTGAACTACAGCTCTCAGCACATCTCAACCTTCATTACATGTTAAATTGTTCTGTTGTTTATAGTCAATCTACAGCTGAGTAAAGTGGGGTTGAGCAGTGCAGTGCAGCAGGGTTTAGTACCCCTTTAAGTATAAAGAGAGATTAAAAAAAAAATAATTTAAACATTTATTAAATATAAAGGATTGTTTATAATGATTAACTATATCTTAGCATGGATTATGTGAAAGCTAGTGTTTTATTAACAGAGAAAAAGGAAATACTTTTTTAAAATGTAATTAAAATGGGAGTATGTGGAAAATCGCCTTCCCATATTTTAGAACTTTTAGAACTCTGGATAACAGGTTTCAGATTACGGATCACATACCTTCAAATAGCAATATGGAGGCTTTTCCCTGTAATCCACAGCAACCAAACAGCAAAAAATCTAATTCACTGCTATGAGTTACTGAACAGGGCACAGACCTTTGCTACTTAATAAACCCCAAAGTTTTCACAATATCAGCTTTTTGGCCACCGCAGAGAGCAGGTAACTTTGATTCCCACTTTATGAATATAATTAGCTTGTAAGTACAATAAGTTGTTTGAATTTTATCTGTTTCTTTAACAGTACTAAAGCATTTAATTTTTAGCAATGCTGTTCTCACTTCATTTTGTAGATTCTGGCCATGGACATTAGGGATATTTTAACTATATTGCTATTTGTGGATACTGATTGATCATTTGAGGGAATGCTAACTGATAGGCCTACTATTTTGCTGACATTGTTCCCTAAGATATGAGGCACTTCTGCTGGCAAGTTACATAAATATATGTAATGGTGCAGGTGAAGTCTTAGAATACATTAGAGCAGTGCTGTCCAACTTCTACAGTGCAGAGGGCCGGAATTTCTCTAGCATACATGGTGGAGGGCCGCTAATGGAAGCCAGTTTTGACCACTCCCCTTTTTGAAACCACACCCACTTCAAACCACACCTATTTTATCACAATGGTGGTAGCACAGCAAAATCCCAAATGCTTGGTCCTTACTGTGGGGATATCAACCATCATTCATATGTGAAAGAATTATGTCATATTAAGATATACCCTTAAATTCCATATGCCTCCTCCTCCCCTGTGGATAGCAGGGCAACCCCCAGTACATAATTACACACCTTAGGGACCATTTAATGGCTATTTCCAACTGCTAACAAACTCCCACAACAAACCCCTGCCAGGTTCACCTCCCACAAGCAGCATAGGGCAAGCAGAGTATGGCACACACAGGCAGCACTCTGCCTGTCCTATGCTGTCTGTGTGTGCCATACTCTGCCTGTCCTACCCTGCCTGTGTGTGCCATACTCTGCCTGTCCTACCCTGCCTGTGTGTGCCATACTCTGCCTTCCCTATGCTGCCTCTGTGTGCCATACTCTGCCTGCCTTACCCTGACTGTGTGTGCCATACTCTGCCTGCCCTACCCTTCCTGTGTGTGCCATACCCTCCCTGACCTATGCTGCCTGTGTGTGCCATACTCTACCTGCCCTATGCTGGCTGTATGTGCCATACTCTGCCTACAGTACCTATGTCTGAGGTGTGAAGAAGTGAACAATGGGAGTGATTACAGTCTGAGCCTGAGGTGTGAACACTGCAGGGGGTGAACAATGCAGGTATTAAAAGGTGTGAAAAACACAGGGGATTACATTTTTAAACAATACAGGGGGATTACAGCCTGAATCTGAGGTGAGAACCATGCAGGGGGCCAGTTAATCTCAGTACTGATACCATTTAATGCTTACTCAAAGGTAAGCCATCAAAGCAGCCAGACAGGTGGGGGGCCACACAGAGGGGTGTCAGTTGGACAGCACTGCATTAGAGTATCAGTAAACTACAGCAGGGAAAATAAGTATTGAACATGTCAATGTTTTTCTCAGTAAATATATTATCAATAGGGCTATTGACATGACATCTACATCAGATTATACTTTACTACACATAACTTAATTTATGGATTTATTAGTTTGATTTCTTGGTATATGTGGATTACTTGGGTAGTTACTGACATCTACATTTCATGTCAATAGCCCCATTGGAAATATATTTACTGAGAAAAACTTTGACGTGTTCAATACTTATTTTTCATGCTATAAACATCTGAGAACCAAAAAAGGAGAAAAAAAGCTGCAACCATCTCATCCTGCTCTGAGCCTCCATGTCTGTACTGACCACCAGCAACTATTCAGTAAATGATTAGAGAACAAAAAATCTCATTGAGGAATTTAGCATATTTTATTTAAAACTGATGTTTTACATAAAATGAAGGATTTACTGAATAAAAAGGCAAGCTTTGTTCCCAGCAGGAATTCAATGAGGAAGAACACATAAAAGGTGCAGAAATCTCTAGTCCATCCATGCTGAGAATAGATGTGACCAAAGTAGCCTTTGATTAAGTTTAATGCTGTTACCGAAAACCCAATACAAAAAGGCTTCAAATCAAGCAGGTCTGTCATACATAGCCTATTTAACCTTAGAAAAAGAATGCTTGCCACTCTAAAAAGAAGCACTGGCACTGCCCAGCATTCACTCTATTAATTATTGGTGGTTCCTGCCAATATTAGCACATCAAGAATCTCCCTGCTGACAGTGCCTTGCTATAATCAGTGCAAGACTTGATAAGAGTATGTATTCACAAAGCAGAGACTGGCTTTTCATAGTTTCTATTGAACCCTGACATCTTTTTCTGTTACTTAAAAGACACATGTCATAGTTTCACCCTAGATATCCAGTCTGCACCATATATTTTATTAATACAAATATAATACCACATGCAATCCTAGGTAAACATCTCTACAGTCAATATTAAGGGGGTAATTTACTAACTTGAATTTTTTTTCCTCAATTCGGATTTTTTAGCTCTAAAAGACGCCGAAAAAAGATTTTTTTGATAAATGTCAGAAATTCGCGGGGATGAGTTTATTTGAATTTTAAAACTAAAAAAATGAAAAAAGTTAGAGTTTAATTAAATCTGCCCATAAAATGTCTCAAAAGACATTTGTTCACAAGCCTTGCCCACAGAGACAGATTTTTCACTTTTATTCAGATTTTCCCAAGTGCCGTATAATTACGACAATCTACACTGAAAAGTTAATGGTAAGCAAAGAATTGTGGCTATAAAAATAAAACAGTTAAACTATGAGGAAACTTTTCTTTTAAAATGAAACTGAAATACCAGGAAATAAATATTCCCTGAATAACCAAGAATTAAATGAGTCCATTACCTCAAAATGAGTTGTAACATCACATCTTCACAATGTAAACCAATGAGTGTTCGGAACAATGCCAAGGACACAACACAAAGCTAGGAGAGAAAAAAAAACGCAGAACCTTATAAATCACTGAGTTACTGGTGTTATTTGTTTGGAGATGATAATTGGCACAGTGAGATACATTGCCCAAATGCTTTCATTCTAATGATGCTTCAAGCTAAGGGATAAGTCCCTTTAGAGTTAATAACCTTTCATAATATCTTCAGTTTTCATCATGTAACTTGCTGTAAATGTCTCTGCAAAAGCCTGTCACGGCAATCTATTAAATATATCTCCACACTGCTATGGACCTAATGTAATAGTTGTCTACAATCAATTAGTTTTGCACAGAGAAGACGAGATTTAGTGTGACATTATATTCTGCAAAAGTTAAAACCGTCACAGATGTATGTTCTGTAAGAAGAAATGTTTCTAAGCAACAGATGTGAATTCACCACCTTCTTTGGCTCCTAGGGGTTAATGAAGCCAGAGGTCAGCTCTGTCCATGTCCAATATCTGTTGCACATGCTTTCTCAGCTACACAGATATCCTTAAAATGACTATTGCTTGTAATAACCTGTGCAAAAGTTCCACTTCAGTGCTATTAAGGCTGTGGCTAACTGCAATCTGATATTCCCAATTGAATACTGAAAAGGAGAAAAATAGATGCCTTGGCTTGATCTTCTTTTAATATTCTGCAATGCCGGTTTGGCTTTTACACTTCATTGATTTTGTTTGCATGGCTGTCTGGATTCACTATTCCAAGACAGTAGTCTGTGCTGTTGACAGTGCTTGAATATGGACTATAGCTATGTACAGTGAACAGTGAGCTCTTCATTAGTTATGGTAATTAGAATTACAGTGCAAAAAATATTTAACAACAAAAACCTCATTCATTGCACCTTGGGGCAACAATATGATTGAGAAGTTTCAGTATACTCTTCAGGCTATGGGCTGAATGCTACTGTGATGACAAAGTACTGTGGATCGTGGAACAAAACAGACAATATTACTGGTTTGCATGAGTGAGATTTGGGCTAGCGCACAGAGCTGTGAGTAGAGGGTAAGAAAAGGACTGTCTATCCACATTTTGGTACACCACAGAGAAAGAGGTTTATAGTTAGGAAGGAGGGAAAGGCAAAAGCTACAGTAGGACAATATATCAATATCATTGCTTCCCAAACTCAGAGGAGAAGAAAATTCCTTCATGACTCCAAGTTGGCAATAGGACCAGCCCATGGATCAACTTGTCCAAAGAGCTACTTTCAGTAACCCTTTATTTGCCACTTGCTAAAAAGCGATCCAACCCCTTCTTGAAGCCATCTAATGTATCAGCCAGCAAGGAGAGATTTCCACAACTTCACAGCTCTCACTGTAAACATTCCCTTCCAATATTTAAATGGAACCTCCTTTCTTCTAATTGGAACGGGTGCCCTGGTGTCTGCTAAAAGAAAGAAGTTTCCATCTAAGTATTCAGAGTGGGTTTTTTCCACATGATCAAACATTTACTTGTGTAGCTATTTTAAGTGGCAGGGATGTATTAGACCAAAACAATGCAGGTTTTTCCATAATGGTGCAGTATTAAATTATCGTACCCAGCATCAGAGTCAATAATCATCATCTCCCAGTATCTTGATACCAGTCTAACTATTGCTATTAGTATATATGTATTACACATTTCAAAACTGTATTGATATCTCTAAATAAACCGTTCCACACATAGCTGTAATAACCACAAGAACCCACTGTGACTACAACACTTACCCGAAATGGGGTATTGATCCGACTAACCAGTGTATCTAGTATGTGCACTTTCTCATGCTGATGAATCAGGATAAAACGAAGAAAAATCTTAAGTAAGGTGGGTTCCGAGACGCTTCGCAGGAACAGATCCAGATAAGCAGTAGTTGTCATTACTTCCTCCACAGTCACCTGAATGAAGCAAAGCAGGAATAAGTGTGGGTATAGTATTCTGAATACTGGTTCTGATTAGCTGATTTCTGTTGGTTAAAGTTACATCTAGAATATAATGACATGTGAATCTGGACCCCTCTCTACTGGTTGGTACTTATACAGTTTCAACAGCAGATCATAAGATGAGTTTAACGTAGCCTGCATATTGCTATCACTAAAGATGCACATCTCCATGGGTCCAGCATGCATTGGAATATGCTTTTCCTGGCCCATTTTCTCTATACGTCCCTTAACCCAACTCAAGAACAAAGATAAGGCTAACCAACCCTGATTAATATATACAGGTGGAATGAGAAATATAGGCAAAAAATTATATTGACATTATTATATACACAACCAGTGTATACTTTTGAAGATATAAATGCTACAGCTTGCACTAAATGCATAATAGTTTAGCCATAGCTTGCCAGCAATACCAAAGCTGCAGATGACGTTTATCTGAAGTGCAGTTCTTTTACAAGCCAAGTAATACAGCTGACCTTTACAAAGCTTATTCCTGAGTGACACCCCAACAATATTAATGCACCCCGTCAACTTCATGTATAAAATAATAAATTACTCAACCCGAGAATACAATAAGCCCTCTTCTCTTTGTAGGGTACCAAATTAAAATAGTCTTAGGAAACGATCCATTCCACAAATGACAACATTATGATTTCATTAAAATAATTACTGTTGGATGGATTATTAAATGTGATTAAAAGTCACTTACAAGACAGGATTCATTTGCAAAGTGCAAAAATTATAGACCTGGATAAGCTGCTGACATCTCGAAAAAAAAAATCTAATTAAAAATCTATAGCTTTTGTAATGAATAGTGGTGATGTTCTAGAGTTTGTAGGAAGAAAACAAAGTTATTGCCATTATTTCCTTCTTTATACCATACAAAACTGAATACGGCGGATTTTATTATTTAGATAATATATACTTCACTTCCCAGCATGGCTACTCCACCAGGTCAGGAGTCCTGCAGCATATAAAGATGTTCTCTCAAGAATCCTGATTACAAATGAGCAGATTATAGAACAGTTGTCTTATTTCTAGCACTAACTAATCAATTTAAAATTCAGAGATCTGCAAGTAGATTTGTAACGCAATGACCTGTAAATTAGTTCATAATTAAAATTCACAAAAGGGAGAAGAAAGCAGCATACAGTGAATCACAGTTGTGAGAGTCATAATAGCAGTGCTGCTGAACTTAGAGCCCTCCACCCATGAGTTGTTAAGCAGTGTTGGAAGCTAGGAGATAGGTTGCTTGGCAATAGGCTGACCACAGAAAAATATGTTTTTGGCACTGGACCTTGGGAAATTTTTTTTGTTTTCTTGGTTGGGGGGGGGGGAGAAGTATCCATATGTGTTTTTGTAAAATGTGTATGCACATGCCACTTAATGGGAACACTAATACTAATCACTACAGAAGGGGAAGAAGGTCCTGCTGACTATATAAGGAATGACTCCCTTGCAAAAATTCTGCACCCCCCCACCCATGTGAACTGATGGCTGGCCTGTGGGCTGAACAGTTGGATCAGCCTATGCGGATGGCTAAACTGGGCAAAAATCCCCTTATTTGGCAACCTTACAAAACAAGTAGATCTTCCTGTGAATTGCCTGCTCTGATCTAACTGTGAAATCTGAAAATATGAAGGCTCAATCTCATATTGTAAAGTGATCAAAGTTCTGCATTATAATGCTATCATGATAACAATATTTCATTATTACCTTGCAGATTTTGTAAAAAAAAACCAAAACCTTAATAGTTATTAAAGAAAACAATCAATATTCTGCTGTACAGCACTGAGTACATATGTAACACTATATAAATTAAAGTATACGTAAATGTGGCCTTTTGTCTGTACACTTTTATTGGTAAATTTGCTACTGTCATATGCATTCACTTTCGACATCTCTGTTTACACCTGCTGTTTTAAATTTTCACCTTCTATACTATATTGATGATCAGCTCTCTCTGTAGTTTTGTACATTTTATAACCCCCCCCCCATAAACTCAACAAACAAACTCTGTAAGTCACTTTATCTCAGGTTTCATCTTGACTCTCCCTCTGCTCCCTCCTCTATCACAGCTGGGTGATCAGTTTGCTACTTTATCAATTAGATTCATTTGTGATTCCCCAGACCTATGTGCAGCAGCCTCAGCTTTTCCTCTCCCTATTTATGAAGATATTCTTAGTGGTGAGCATTTGCAAGGATGATTTGTTAAAAGTGATTCGTTAACAAGTGATCTTAATGAGATTAACAAGTAGTTCAACAAAAAGAGCAACTACAGACTGCCCTGATATCTGTCTGCTACTGAAATTAATGGACCGCATAAAATGTCTAAAAATGTACTTTTGATGAACCCACCTACCGCAGATAATCTCTGAAGATGCAGCACTACACTTACCTGCTAATGGCAAAGCTCATTGCATTTATACTAATTGTATGCACACTGCTCCCTAAAGTAGTCTCTCCCTTTAGCCCTTCTATTGTCTGTCACTATTCTATTCACATATCTTCCTCCCTGCTCTCATCTACATACTCTTTCACACCTTATAACTACTTGCAACATCTTTCTCCTCCAATTACTGCCCATACATGGAGATGCAGTCAAATCCTCTTCCCACATCTCCTCACTCTTTATCCTACATTTATTGCCCAGTACCCAGGAAAGTGTCTTTCAATTGCAAGTTCTAAAAGTCTTCCATGTTTGTAGTTACAAATGTACAGATGCCAGAGGCAATACATTTTCATTAAGAAGCCTGCACAGCCTGGCAGAGGCTGTTAAACATTTTTTACTACTAGGGTATATATATATATATATATATATATATATATATATATATATATATATATATATATATATATATATATATATATATATATATATATATATATATATATATATATATATATATATATATATATATATATAAAGGCATATGACCTTTACGTAGTAACAGAACTCTATATATAAGATATGTGACCTTGAATGACGGATTTCTCAGAGGGAAGTCATGAAGTGATAAAAGCATTACATGAGCCAACTGAGAGAGAGTGACATATGATTATATCCAACATAGCCACATGTCCACTCTGGAGGATCCGTGATATAAAAATCCTGCTTCTATAAGCTTCTTGGCTCCCTTGTGCATATCATAAAGTCATGCAAAGTCCCTTCACAACTGTATGTTCCCTTATAAATGTCAGGGAAGGGGTAAGAGGGAACAGTTAGCAGGTCAGGAAGGAAGCAGGGCTTCTTTCACAGGCAAGTATTTTATGGGCACCAAGGAAACTAGTTCAACCTTTGGGGTGCATAAAACACAAAGACACATTTTTAGGGTCACTCAGATTGCATGCTTAGGTTATCACCAGTTTTCTTCAGTTGAGAACCTGTAAAATTGCAGAACACTGACAAATAATTCACATTGGAAACTGAAAATTTTTCATTTTCATTAGTACCAGTTCTTAAAAATATTTTTTTGCCTTCAATTTATGATAGTCAGCTTGGTTTAAAAAAGTGTAGCAAGAGGCAATATTCTTCTTTTAAAATCGATTAAAATAGAGACACTAACAAGCTTTTGTTTACCACACTGCTCTGAAATGCAGTTGCATCCAAAGATTTTATTTAAAGCTCAATTGAAAATAAGAGCATTTAAGAAGTATTCATAAGGGCAGCGTCTGAACAACATGCTGGCAGTATTAAAATCACAGTGCCATTAAACTGTGTGAACCATGGCAAAGTTGGCCAAAGGGATTATACTTTTAAAATTCACAGTACAATATAGGCAAATTTTGTACTCTTGAGGCAAGAATATAGAACTGTAGTTAACACCAAGTATAAAGAATACTATATATTCTCTTTCTCTTTCAATATATATGCATACATCAACCACTATTTGTGCAGTGCACCGGGCCCATCCGTTCTTTGTCCTATTCACATTACTGATTCACTGTAACCAGACACACATATTAATAAATCCCCTTACTGTGCTGCATCAAGCTGGCAGGTTTCCTACCACCTTTTATCACTAACCTCCCATAGGTTAGGTGCACATTATGGGGGGTGAGACATAGGCTACTACTGTGCTTCTACCAGTAACCTGATGATAGAGGCCAACATAGTGTGGGTTTGTAGGTTGACATATTTGAACATACTGTTTGATGGGACAAAAAATAGGTTCTAGTATAGGTTCCAGTATTCGACCCAACCTCAGGTTTGCTATCCAATGGGATAGATCCCTAAAACTTTATTCTCTGTATTAGTACAGTTACATATACAGTCATATGAAAAAGTTTTGGAACCCCTCTCAGGCTGTATAATAATTGACTCCACTTTCAACAAAAAATATAACAGTGGTATGTCTTTTATTTCTCAGGAACATCTGAGTACTGGGGTGTTTTCTGAAGATTTTCAGTGAAGCAGTGTTTACTTGTATAAAATTAAATCAAATGTGAAAAACTGGCTTGGGTACCCTTGTAATTTTGCTAATTTAAATGTGTGTAACTGCTCAATACTGATTACTGGCAACACCAATTTGGTTGGCTTAGCTCGTTGAGCCTTGAACTTCATAGGCTATATCCAATCAGTGTCCAATCATGAGAAAAGGTATTTAAGGCTGATGCCACACCAGGCGTAGGGCTGATTTTTTCGGCAAGCGGAAAAACGCTTGCCGAAAATTCAGCCCTACGCCTGCTACTTGTGCCTGCACCCGAATGAATGGGATACGCTCGGGTGCAGGCACATGTAGCCGATATACGCACGAAAACGCGAGACTTTGCATTCTCTCGCGTTTTCGTGCGTATATGGGCTACATGTGCCTGCACCCGAGCGTATTCCATTCATTCGGGTGCAGGCACAAGTAGCAGGCGTAGGGCTGAATTTTCGGCAAGCGTTTTTCCGCTTGCCGAAAAAATCAGCCCTACGCCTGGTGTGGCATCAGCCTAAGGTGGCTAGTTGCTTATAACCACAAACAGTGCTTTATTATAAACTACATTTATATAATCTACTCTTTATTAGTTGATTATTTCCTGGTATAAATATAGCACCAGCATGTTTCCTGCAGTGCTTTACAGAGATGAACATCATTCACATGAGTCCATTTAGAGTCATTAACCTTGAACCTAATTGTATAAATCAAAGGTATGGTCATAACATGGAAAGCCATTATTATTTTACCCTTGTATAGATTATAGGGCTCATTTATCTTTGTAGGGGGAATGATAAGGGCAAAAATGGGCATAGGATTTCATCCTTCAAATCACAATACAAGCTCTTGCACCAACATGCATTCCTTTATTTTTGCACTGTATGTCTGGGATAGCAGAGCCCTGTATTTTACACCTGCCATTATCAGTCTTGCACTTTTTTGTGGAGAGTGCAACTGCGGCAAGCCCCTTAGTGCTCACTTAAAATGCATTTGCATCTGGAGTCTTAATAGAATGCAAGTTAGGGCATGAGAGGGTGCATGAGGGGCGGATACCGGTGTGTCTCCCACTGTCCCCTTATCCTTCTAAGTCTGTTCTATTCTGTTCCCTTCTTTCTCCTCTTATATTTGGCTTATGTCCTCAGCCCTGGTTTAATTTTGCTGGTATGAATGTATGTATATCTTTATTTATAAAGCGCTACTTATGTACAATAGACGTATTCTATAACTCATGCAGACAAACACTATATTCTTAGACTTTTTCAAACTTTTTCTAAAAATCCCATAGGAATGAATAGAAAGTGGGTGAGTTTTTATGTAGTTCATTATTTCATTAGACCTCATTACTAATTTCATTAATATATCTGTCCCTTAGATCTCATATATTTCCTTTATAAGCCTTTCTTTCCCCCATTGTTAAGATTCAGTTACATTTTGTACCATAAATAATCCCCAATCTTAAATACTAGTCTGTGAGTATACTGTTGATCAGACTCCAAGCACTTGAAGGATAGGCATGTAATATAGCAGCATGCAGTGTAACTAATGTAAGTTGTGACATTGCCCTGTCTGCCCTTAGCAGTACTAAGGTTTTCATGGTTTGGTTTGTACATGTATTTTTAAATTAAATTATCAACGAAAATCCCAAATTGTTCAAGGTCACCTTCACATATGACAAGTATGCCACCTACAGTAGACAGATATATATTTCATTGCTGCCCAGCATAAGAGCATATTTTTTCTGCAGCTGCTTTGTATTGTACAAATTTGGGTTTGCTTACATAAAATATTAATATAGGATGAGGGGACATGGGTTGCCTATTCCTGACTTATGGTGTTAAAATGAACATAACAAAATATTCAACAATATTCCAGTTAACTAGGGGAAAATGTACGGTGAGAGACTGGGTTCTAATTATAAAGTGCAATAATTTCTGTCCTAATTTGACCTGATGAAAAGCAAAACTTTTTTTTCAGTCCCAATGGCGATAAAGAACTGCACCATATGTCTGAAGGGCAGTTTAAAATAAAAGGTCAAATGCAGAGGATTAAGCACTTGTGCTTCACTACTAGACCACAAAGAAATTCCAGCAGAGTAAAGGAGGTACGTGTGAGTCTGCTTAGCCCTTTCTCCCACCCTAATATCTTGAAAGCACTACATTATAACTGATCCGGTGACTGAATCTTTGCCATTATTGTCAAAGAAACCTTGCAGTCAAACCAGTATTAATAATGTGGCATCCAGCATCTGCAAAATAACACTGGGCAGAAATAAAGTGTCCCAGTTGATAGGAACCAAGTCTGTGGATATGTAGTCTATTGGCATGTTATGACACAGTTATAGTGAGGTTTGCCCTAATCATTGCACTTGCATGAAAAAAAACAACTGTACATTGTGGTCTGTGGAAGCTAGCAGAGACTAAGGAAGGCAACTCTTACAGATACTAGGTTTATGGTCATGGTATTTGAGCATCCTTGTTAAACAAATGCAAATTTCTAACCACAATCGTATTACAAATTTCAAGTATTTTATTTATTACAGAATTTAAAATGTAGTTCAATATAACCAAATAATTCTTATTTTTAAGAATTTTATGAAGCATTTGGGTTCCTCTACATTCTGCTAAGCAATGTCTATGTAGGTGTCCTAATTCTCTACATTGAGCTACACTTGTGCCTGTGCAAACACATAAAAACCACACAGTGAAAAGGAATGTTAAAAAAAGAATAAGACAACAAAAAAAATCTTTTTTTTTCTGCCTAAAAGATGTGTCAAAGTTTGTATAGATCATAGACATTGTAAAACATGTTGTATTAATTTTTTTATGTTCTCTGTTGATATACTCACTATGTTCTCCATTCTACATTGGGATTCTCTGGCATTAAGATTCTTGGTACTTGACAGAGGAGCTTAGAAATCTTTCAGTAAGCTTCTCGAGTTACTTGTGAAATAGTTCAGATGTACACATTCTACATTCACCACATACTGCACTATGAGGACAAGGGGTGAGGACAAGAGGTCAGTCTGGGGCACAACTACAGAGGCTTATATTAATAACTAATTATACTATCTATCAAATCTTAAAGAAGAGGTAGGATTATATTATTGGTTCTGCAATATCGGTTCTGCTAGTTCTTTAACATTTCCTGTACCTTTTGAATAATTCTATCTATCATCTATCTAATAATCTGTCTTTATTTGTTGTGGCCCAGGCAAATACCTCAACCTTGTGGCTAGAAAAGCACTGACATGTACTGTAGCTTTACATAAATAACACTAGGCATGCATAATAACTGAGCCTAGGGCCCTAATAAACCGTAAAAATGAATAGATGATGACTACCATGCTCATATAGGTGCTAAGAAGAAGTCTGCCACTTGTCCTGACATTCAGCAATGATAGTTCATTTTGCATGCAAACAGATTCGTAACATGGTGTTTATTAGGATCATTAATAACGTCTGAGCAAGAGAGGCCTTATCACTATTGCTGCTATGCTTCGCTAAAGTAAAAGCCTGTTGCTGACCCAATAACAAGTCTAAATCTGTACTGAGAGAAGCCTACTCTTTATTATCAGCAGTATCACAGGAATGGCCTGTATGCACAGCAATTTATATGCACGACCAGCACTGCTACTAAGCATAACCTTACTGACAAGTATCACTCTCACACATATTGAGCATTTAAATGTATAGCATTGCTTTTAATAATATGAGATATCATTCAATCACTCACTGACATGAATGCCAAGAAAGGTATTAAACTTGCTGTTTGCCCACACTTTCCTTGTAATGTTGCAGACCAACTGGCAGTCATCATCTAGTCATGGTATGAGACTTTACTGGGTGACACGACAAGCAAAACCAAGAAAAATAGACTGACATTTATTGATGATTAATGATTATATTGTGGTTATTCATGCAAAACAGCTCACATATAATACAACATTTCACGCTAGATCTGGTCATGATCGAGCTATGTAAGTTGCACATTGAATTACAGAGGAAATAGCAAAAGTTGTTATAAAGTAAGAATAGAAAAACTTATATAACTTATAACTATATGGGTAGCATGCATAAAGAAATACTAAAAGACCTATGTGCCAACTTAATTTAAAGGCCTTCAATTTAGTCCAATAAGACTTTAAAACCTAAGCATCTCTATGTGCCAATGGTAAGGCTGTTCTACTTACCAGCCATTAATATTTCAAGCGAGCGAATCTGTCCCCGAAAAATTAGCAAACGGCAGAAAATTCACAAAACGGCAAAAATGTCATCATGGCATAATTTTTTGAAGCACGCAACAATTTTTTGGCTTGCTCTTCAAAAAAAAAAATCAATGTGCGCAACTTTTTTTTTTGACACGTCATTTTTTTACAGATGTGACAATTTTGCCCGTTTCGCTAAAAAAATCCATCAATGGAAATACAGGGAAATTCACTGCAAATCCATGCCCGCCGAATTATTTCGCCCATCACTATTCATAGATAGATGTGAAACATCAGTATTAAGCAGCAATCACAATCTCAATTTACACCCACAGGGCAGGATATTAATATGCAATGGAAAGCTAAATATAGTGTAGTATTTTCATTATAAAACAAGAGATCATCTCCTGCTCGGGGACATACTACAGGATATAAGGTCAGAATCAATGTAGTATCAACAGAACAAAGTAAAAATATTATACTTTTCAGTGCATTTTGCACAAAGATCTAAGCGCTTTTTCATAAAATTAAACAATTTTTACACTTTGTTTTGTTGCTATTACACTGATGCCCTGATCTGACCCACCATATGAGTGGCCACATTAGGCAAAGACCAACAAAAGGCTTTGAAACAAGAGGATTTATTTATGCACAGCTTCTATGGTTCTATAAACTGAAACACTAAACAAACACATTTAGAAAAAACTTTTTTACCAAATGGAACTTCTGAGACACCCACTGCTATATGTTTATCATTATCACTAATAAGCGCCGACATATTTTGCAGCACTGTACAATAAATGGGTGTAAACATTTAATATATATACAAATACAAGATCTAAAGAGGGCTCTGCCCAAAAGAGCTTACAATCTGAAGCATGCATTTTCTATATACAATGAAAATCTTTATAAAGGCTAAGTTCTGTAGAGTTTTTTATTGCAATATGATTAACAAGTCTGTATTCAGTTCAATGCTTTCCCATTATTACATAATGCATTTTTTACACTTCTAAGACTATGATTCCTTAGAGAAATACTTAGCAGCAAAGATCTGATAAAAGAAATACATTCATTAATAACATTATCCAGCCTGAATAGAAAAGCAAGCGTAAACAAGAATCAGAATCCATTTTATTACCCAAATAATTTTACTTTCATAATAGACAACTTGAGTAGAAATCCTATTTATTATGCCATTGGAGATATTGCATAACAAGTGCAGTATTTATGCTCAAAGAAGATTTGGGCTTATGGGAAATAACAGTAAAATATAAACAATTCCACAAGGTGTATATTACGCCACATTCTCCCCTTGCAATTTAAGCAAGACATTTGCACTGCTTATATTCAGGAACTGAATCAGTCAGTGTGTTACTGCTGACCAGCAAGAAGTGGTAAGTAAATGTTTTGGAACCAATATACAGCCGCAAACGAGTGCTTTAATGAGAAATTAATTATTAATCCAGTGATATGGGACAGTTAGAAATTAAGGTATTTTTCTTATTCCAAGAGAATGGTTTTAGTTGCAATGCTATCCTTTTACAAACAATCTGATACTTTCAAAAGCAGGAACTTTTTTGCCTACATTCAATTTTATTCAATACATTTAAGGTATTAAAAAAGGCTTAACTTGCCCCAGTAAAACCTTAGTAATCCTTAATAAATTAATTTAGTCTACATTTCCTGCCTATGTTTCTTGCAGACATACATTGCCATTAGGCTTTCTGTTTGGGCAATGTGTGCTTCAATCCAGGGCTGGAACTAGGGGCAGTAGGGGGAGCCCAACAGTAGGGGGAACTAGGCATGTGCCTCTTTTGCCTGCCTGCCCTCAAGCAGTCCTTAACAGGACGCAGTTATGTGTTGTGCACATTGCAAATGCAGTGAGGGAGGAAGCAGTAAGTCCCTGATAGACAGGGACTGAAGTCGTGTGCCAAGCAAGGGCCTAGGGTGCCGTTCCCTGTGGGTCCATCACTGTTTTAATCTCTTAATGTTCCACAGTTACAAATAACATTACAAAGCAATCCTGCATTAAAAACCATTTTTCAAAAACACAAACAGATTTTTTTATATTTCATTTCAAAATTTCACATGGGGCTAGCCCCATTTCCCAGGGTGCCACAGCCATGTAACTTGTGCTCTGATAAACTTCAGTCACACTTTACTGCTGAGCTACAAGTTGGAGTGATATCACCCCCCTCCCAGCAGCCGATCAGCAGAACAATGGGAAGGGAGCAAGATAGCAGCTCCCAGTAGATATCAGAATAGCGCTCAATAGTAAGAAATTCAAGTTTGGCTTGGGACTCCTCCAGTTACATGGGAGTAGGAGAAACAATAGGTGATCTGAAAGCAGTTCTAATGCGTAGCGCTGGCTCCTTCTGAAAGCTCAGACTCAGGCACAATGCACTGAAATGGTTGCCTACATATCAATATTACAACTAAAAAAAAAATACATTTGTTGGTTCAAGAATACAATTTTAAATGGTAGAGTGAATTATTTGTTATGTAAACAGTGTAATTTAGAAATAAAAGGTACACCATAAAAATCATGACAGTATCCCTTTATGTCTGCTGTCAGTACTATGAGTGACAAAAAAGTAGGGGTCACTGACCCCCCAGCACAGGGTCTGTGCAGAAGTAAGGGATCAGCTGCATATTTTTGGTAACAATGTATATGGCAAATATTGTTCTATTAATGTGAACTGTTAGAATTGTGAACGTTTTACAAAAGGTGAATAACCCCTTTAACTTGTAAAAATGTAAAACTACCCATGCTTGATTGCATGGCAATTTATTAAAAGGAAATGTACCCCCTTTATTGACATGAACTCATTCAGTTAGGCATGTGTAGCATATGTGCACAAACACTATCTGAACCTTGAAAAAAATACTTTTTTCTTTTTAATACTGACATATCTGATTCCACAGACAGAAAGAAAATCAATCTGATGAACCATTTCCCAACATCCGTTATGTTAGGGATAAGGGATAATATATTTCCTGGTAATAATTTAAAAATGTCTTCCATTAACAGCTAATGCCACAGTGCATATTAATGGTCACTTACAAAGGGAGAGGTATGCCCTACCCTTTAATTTAGGGAAAATGCAACACATATCCTAGAACCGGACAGACAAGTATCAATATGTAAAATTATACAAACAATAAACTATTTGCAAGATTCTTTGAGAAACCTGTTTATTGCTATATAAATGTGAAATGCCCTGCTCATCATTAGTACAAATTATGGGATACAAAGCAATATTATTGAGTTTATTTAATGTCTAAATTACTATATAGCAGACAAATTATTGTGATCCAAATTACAGAAAGATACCTTATGGGGAAAACCCCAGGTCTTAAACATTCTAGATAACAGATACCATACCTGTACAGGTATGGGACCTGTTATGCATAATGTTCTGGACATGGGGTTTTTCAGATATGGGATCTTTCTGTAATTTGGATCTCCATATCGTAACTCTAATAAAAAATCATTTAAATGTTAAATAAACCCATTAGGATTGTTTTGCCTAAGGATTAATTTTATTTTAGCTGGGATCAAGTACAAGGTACTGTTTTATTATTTATTATTATTACAGAGAAAAATCACTTTTAAAAATCTGAACTGTTTAATTATTAAAAGTACTCTATGGGAGATGGCCTTCCCATAATTCTGAGCTTTCTGGATAAAGGGTTGCCAGATAGTGGATCCCATACTAGTAAAAAAAATTTCTGAATCAGCCATTAATCCATGATACCCACAATGCATATTTGAAACCTTTAATATTATCTATTTGATCTGTTATTAACTATGAATCTTGAAGAGAACTTGGAGACCAATCTTTCTTGCAGTGCTTATACTGATACTGACAATAGATTGGGTGAGGGAGAATGGAAAAACATTACATTACAAACATTACGCTGTGCCTCATAGTAACCTGACTATAAAGTGCATACAACTATTATCTCTAGTTTCATGCTGGTGTGTAAGATTCTACTTAAAACGGTACAATACATAATTTATGTTACATTTCCCATTTTTAAATCAAAAAAATTATAGGTTTTATCATGAATGGTTTTGGTGAGTGTTTCTATACATTGTCTGTAGTTAGATAATATGTAAAATATCAACGTCTGTGCGTGTTTATTAAAAATATGGGTTTAAACCGTTATTAAAAAGTGTCAGGAACAATAAAAAGATGACAGATGAGAGGTCACAGTGTGGCAACACTGGAAAATATATAGAACATCACATTCTTGTGGCTGAAAAAGATGCATTATTTTTCTTTTTAACGCAAAATTGCAACTGTCTTAGAAGCCAGTGAAGTAATTATGTGATCACACTTCTGGGGTTTATAAGAGCACCAAGGTACTTCTCCTTCTCTCATTTAAAAAATATGCTCAAGGATTACAGCAGATAACGTGGTTTGAACTCCCTAAACTCTGCCTTATCCCCTGCTTTGAAAAGCTTTTATTCAGTGCCACTTTTGCACTGCAAGGCTTTCAAAGGCAGAATGGAAAAGGTGGTGTACCGTGCTAGCCAGTCAAAATGTTTACAGGGTAACCTTTTGAATTAAAAAAAAATTCAAAAGTGGTATAAAGGTGATACCTTTATTGGCTAACTAAGATAACCATAGCAAGCTTTCAGAACATTTTAGTTCCTTTTTCAAGCTGATTACAATAAAGCTGTGGTGCTCTCTGATATATATATATATATAAAACATTCAGTTCATAGATCAAATAACCAGAAAAAAGGAATACCTGTGTGGAAGGTCTTAACAAAGTCATATAAAGGGGGCCTGTAAGGGACAAACAGATAAGAGTTTACCTTGACACACAACCACTTCCTATTCGGGCAAGAAATATAACTACAGAAGATGGGAACCAGTATGGGTACATGCTTTGCACCCCAATATGCTAAACTAGAAGAGGACTTTCTCTCCACCTGTAACACCAAACCTCTGACGTACCTCCGCTACATAGATGACATATTCATAATCTGGACAGGTACTGAACAAGAACTCATTCGGTTTCATATCAGGGAAAATAGTTTACAAACCACCATATATCAAAAGCCAACGGATAAACCATTTTATCTAATGTATGATAGCTTTCACCTTGACCACACTAAACACTCCATCATCTACAGCCAGGCTCTACAATATAATCGGATATATTCTGACGCTATTGAAAGGGACCACCACCTAAAAACACTCAAAGCAGACTTCATTAACAGGGGCTACAACCCAAGGATTGTGGATCAAAACATCCATACAGCCACCAGGATTCCAAGAAGTTAACTTCTGCAATACAAACAAAAAAAAAAGAACCAAATCGAATTCCTCTAGTGGTCACATACAATGCCCAACTAAAGACTCTCAGAAAAATAGCCAAGGATCTACAGTGTACACTTCGCAAGAGGGTCTCCTGAGAGGCTCCAAAACATATCCCCAGACCCACCACGTTTGGCATTCAGGCAGCCCCCAAATCTAAAAAGACTAATAACAAGAAGTGCCTTGATACAACCCAACAGAAATGGAACTTATCACTGGGGCAAAAAACAATGCAAAACCTGCCCACACATCTGTAATTCAGACCAAATTCAGATTCCAGACACATTAGACGAATACAGCATCCATGGCCAGTACAACTGTTCTTCTTCCAATACAGTGCACTAGGACTGTATATAGGAGAGATTGGATAAAGCCTGAGAAAGAGAAATACACACCACCGCTGTACCATAACAAATAAAAAAAACTGGACACACCAGTAGGGAACCATTTTAACAGCCCTCACCACTCCATAAACGATTTAAGAATCTTGGTCCTTAAGGGAAACTTTAAAACAGAGAATGAAAGAAAGGTATGGGAGTACAAATTGATGAAAACTTTCAACTCTCTGGAGAAGGGACTGAACCAGGGCCTTGGCTTTATGGCAGATATGAATGTTGTATATATATCAGAGAGCACCACAGCTTCATTGAAATCAGCTTGAAAAAGGAACTAAAATGTTCTGAAAGCTTGCTATGATTATCTTAGTTAGCCAATAAAGGTATCACCTTTATACCTCTTTTGTTATTTTTTATTTAAAAGGGTTACCCTGTAAACAAAGGCAGACTGGGCAATCCCAAATTTTTTTTTAAAAAAATGTACATGTTAACCCCTTCTTGTCTGAAAATGGTTATGTTGACTAAAACCCTGAGTTCTGAAGTAGAAACATCTGGTGTGTTTGTGTCAGACACATTTGGTCACAATCACACAATGTGTTGAAGAATTTGCTCATTATGGTACTTTCTGTCAATCCAGTGTCATTTTCAGGACCAGATTTAGCTCAGAACCTTATATTATGATTAGAAGCATATTCACATCTTGTGTCACTCAAATGAATACTGATTAGAACTATCAGCAGAGTGACTAAAGTGACTGGCAGCTGCAAACATCTGGTACAGTTCTTTGTGAGTTGCCTGTATGTGATGATTTCAGATTTGTTGCCAGTAGTTTTTGTAGGGTAAAAATACACCAGCTGTTGGTCCTCTTTGTGCCATGACAGACCCTGCTGTTTGTGCCTGGCAAAGTTGGGTGTGGATTCTATGAAGTTAATCTTGGGAAGCTATGGTCTTGTCAATCAACTAGTTATGCTGTAATGCAAATTGGTGGTGAGAGGGTATTATTGTTAATATACTTACACCTAGGCAACCCCATCCTATGGCTTGATCTGCCTTTCACAGTTTGAACCCAAATAGCTCTGACTCCATATTCTGGCATGCCATACACTTTTTAACATAGGAAAATGTAACATAAACTGTACAATGTAGTACAAAAGGTACAAGAAAATGCCAGGTGAAACCATGTAAACTATAGAAACTAGACTGTAGACCAGTAAATGTGATAAACTGGCTGGCTGCCATGGATTTCTAGATTGCATTATATTCCCCACAGCTAATGTTATAAGAGATGAAACATTTGTCTAGGTTCAGTTACTCATAGAAGTTAATCAAATGTTTGCTTTTAAACTAAAAATTAGGCTTTGTCATTGGCTTCTAAGGATTACAAGACTGGGTGCAAACTGTAAAGAAAGGGTCTGTTAAATTTTCCTAATACTGCAGATTTTACAGTTAGTTAAAAATACGGCTAATTCCCACTTCTTCTTTCAACCTTAGAACAGCCCCAAAGAGATGAACCTAAAAAGGGTTGTATATTACACATTATTTATGTACAGCTGCATATAAATTGTTAAACTGAAACACACTCTCCAATTTCAAATATCAAATAAGATTTTTAGACAAATACACTAATATTTTACTAATTTAATTAACATATGGTATATATTGTGTATGGTGCCTTTTTTTCTTGTTTTTTGGCTAAAAAAATGTGACTGGCTATAAGTATTCCATGTGAGATGTAATACAGCTAAAAAGAGGCTGGTACTGCCATAGTGAATGATAAAATAACTCAATATTGTAATAAAAAACTGCAGGAAAGTATGAAGATCCGGGTGCTTTGCCATAAAGTTTTACAAATGCACCAAAACAACCATATCACAAAATCAGTCCCAAAAAAGTTATCATTGTAAGCATTGGAAAACTGATCTTTATGATAGGGTCCATGAAATGATCCAAATTTGGATTCTAAACAGCCTAGTGGCAAACTTGACACATTTTACAACAGAAGATGCCAAATGAAGCTTTCAGGTGATAAGCTCCAATTGCAGCATGGGAGATCTGCCTCCTCTTTCTGTAAATGTTCCACTACTAGAATATTAGTATATATCTCTCTGTCCCCATACAGTGATGGTGTCCATGGACATCATTCATAATTTTTTCGCTCTATTTAGTGTTTTTTGAGGTGTTCTTATTTTCTGCGTAATATAACTACCCTTTTGTGAAAAGAGCAGCAGATCCTGACAAGAATTCGTAATATCCATCTAACATTAATAAGTCCTCAAAGCTTTTTCATATATTTCCTTTACAGAATCTGAATGTCACACTTTGTTAGTGGTTTTATCTGCAGAATGAATATCTGACATTTCAGATAATTATTATTCTTTATTTATATATTGCTGAGTGCTTTACAAAGATTAATAATAACTCATAGCCACACCAGTCCCTGCCCCAGTGGAGCTCACAGTCTGTGGTCCCTATCACATTCACAAACACCTTGGTCAGTTTCATCTGGAGCCAATGAAGGTGCCTTTATGTTTTTGGCGTGCAGAAAAAAAACTAAAAAAAGTAAAAAGAAACTAAATCATAAAAGGAAGGAATATACAAATTCTTGCAGATAATGTCCTGACTAAAATCACATTTAGGTATAGAAATATATGTATATTTAAAAGCTGTAAAGGAGCACGATGGTCAAGAAAAGCTCATCTGTCCTAATGGTTAACATAGATAATGAAACACAATACCTTGCAAGACAACTGAAAGATATTCTGGTTTATAGTTCTTTTTTTTATAACATTTGTTTTATGTAACCATTGCTTATGGCATCAAAAGCCCAAACTCATACAAAGAAAACATGAATCAATCAGTTATCTAGACAACAGTAAGATGCTGAGATATTTAATTTAGTGACAGCTCCACGTTGAAGATGTCAGTCTAATGTTGGCACAGTTATCAAACAAAAACAATACACTGTAAATATAAAGTGACACATTAGGCAAACAAGAAAACTAACCTTATGTAATGCAGGAGCCACAACCGGTAACAGGAAACCATTGAATATATAATCTACAAGCTGGGCACGGATAAGAGGATGAGCCACCTGGAAATAAAACAGAATATTGTCATTGTCTCCATTGCATATATTAGAGTAAATTAGTCAATCATGAGAACTGCCAGTGTCAAATGTAATTGTTAACAGTCTATCTGGAAATGTGTTACATTCCAACCAATGCTTACTCACCAGATATGTTTTTCATCTGCTACTAATATCTCTTTAAATACAGTTTCTAGAAAATAGTTTCTTTCCGTACAGGGCAAGCATTTAGACCCCAATGTGGCCTTAGCATCCAATTTACTTGCTGCATGTCAGTTTTGTCTATGGAAGCATGGGGCTAAAAGAACCATGGAATGGCATTGCATTTATGCATGCAATTGCACATAATTCACCAAAGTAGGCTGATGGACACTAGGGGGCACATTTACTAATCCACGAACGTCCGAAAGTGGGCGAATGCGTTTTTTTCGTAATGATCAGTATTTTTGCGATTTTTTCCGTCGCCGTCGTGATTGTTTTGTATTTTACGCGACTTTTTCGTCGCCGTTTCGACTTTATCGTATATTTTTCGAGACTTTTTCGCCACCGTCGCGAAACATTCGGATTGGTTTTTCCACCGTTTACTATAGCGCAATATGAAAAAACTGCGGCAGCGACAAAATAATCGCACAAAATACGATAAAGTCGCGACAGTGCCGAAAAAGTCGCAACAAATACGAAACAATCGTGACGGTGACGAAAAAAAATCGCAAAATTTTAGTTTCCAATCCGTTTTTTTCCCATTCGGGGATTAGTAAATGTGCCCCTAGAAGTTATTAAAAAGCAGGTAAGGACACAAGTAACTTTGTGAATTTTAATTCAAAGAAGAAATAAACCTTTTTTTCCTATCTTTAAAATTACTCTAAACAACCCCCGGAATAACATACCCTGCATTCAGTCTCATCTGGTTTCTAAGTTGAAACCTCCAGCTCTGCTTGCTGGTACAGCGTGAAGCCCTGCCCCCTCTTCCTGTTAAGCTCTCCTCATCTCTTCGACTATAGGGTATTCGAAGAAGAGAGCCTTCTGTGCATGCCTGACAGAAAAGAAGCTTTCTGGGAATGTACAGTAAGTCAGGCAGTTATGAATGATCACATAAAAATTCTGCTTCTGCTGCACACTGGCTCCTCCTTCTCTGTGCATTCCCAGAAAGCTTCTCCCCTGTCAGCCATGCACAGAAAGCTCTCCTCTTTAACTACCCTGTAGTCAGGGAGATAAGGGAAGCTGAACAGGAAGAGGGGGCGGGGCTTCACACTGTACCAGGAAGAAGAGGAAAGAAGCCGGAGATTTCAGTTTATAAATCAGAAGCCAGATCACACTAAATGCAGACACTAAGGTATGTTATTTTGGGGGTTGTTTAGAGTAATTTTAAAGATAGAAAAAAAGGTTTACTTCTTCTTTAAATGGCTTAATTTATTAACCATTACTAGTACAGTAAGTTCAGTATTTAACATACAGCGTTTCTAGCCATATTATTTTTTATGCTTTAGTTCACCTTTAAACTTAACTATCTCATTTTATAACTGAAAATGAGATATTCAAAACGTGCATCTTCTATTTTATTATATATATACACTTCCAGATCACTCCATCATTTTCTGCCCTGAGGTGCTTACACTCTAAGGTCCTTATCACATTGATACACACTATGTCAGGAGCCAATTACGGTAACCTGCCTGTATGTATATAGAGTACAATGGCACAGTCATTCTTCACTTAGATACACCAACGTTTGCTAACTTCTTAGGTGGACCTAACAGAATACTATCTAACTTCAAGCAGCTCAGTGTATTAGTTTCTAATGATTCAAGCAGAACTACACTGGCTTGCTGCTAAAACCCATCAAAGACTACCAAAGTCATTAATAAAAGGCTAATTATCAAGTACAAAATGTCTTGCTGTTATTTAAAGCCATGTGGAAATAAGAGGCACATTTCAAGTAGATTGATGAAGCTCCCCTCTGCAGAGTCAATGTTATTGATGTCAGTCTCAAAAATATCGCAGAGGTAACGTGCATGCAGAGAATGCTAAAATGACAAGGTTAAAATGTTATCATGGAGCAAATTATTTTTCTGAAAGGGATAAGGGCTTATCCTTGTATAGTAATTCTCCAGGCTACAATGGGATGGCAAGAGAGAAAAAATACATTCATTAAGGTTATCTTGTGATTAGTAATCCTTTTGCTTATCCCAGTCCAGTAATTAACAGATTTGTAAACACATTTTCACATCACAATTATGGCTGATTGTATAAATATGAAGTTAAAACATACTAATAGCAATATAATACTTTATTTCAATGAGAAGCCCATTAAAAAGTCTGAAAATATGGCACCTTGTACTATGTTTGGGGAATAGATTCTCTGCTTCAAAATAGATTAGCTATATTCAGCACCATCAGTAAAATCAGTAGTCAAAGGGTGCGATTGCAAATTTTTATCATATATTTGTTTGCAGACATAGAGAAAATAGCTTAAATAATGGAAAAAAAGCAGGACTGCGAATAATTTGCTAATTTGGCATGGAACTAAAAGGACTACAATAAATGATGCTGTTTAATAAGCAAAAAACAATCGCACTTTCATTTACAAACATATATAATCATGGCTGCCATTCCCCCTCATTTTGCAGGTTAGGTCCCTGCACACGGAATCATATTAAAAAACCTAATTCACAGAAGAATAATAGTGATCAGGTTTGGAAAATTATGCCCCTTTTATTGATGGAGTATACCCCCTTTTTCAACTTGAGTTCAAAGAATAGGGCCTGTGCTAAACATATATTTTACCTACTGGTTTTTCTTGAGAATATTTATCCTTTTTTTATGTCTTGCACTTTGACTGCATTCAGTCTAGCACTTCCTGGTTCTGGCAGTTTGCAGAGGAGAAGCTAGTAAAACAAACAGATAAGGCTTCTGTGTAAGGAGCTGCTCCTGATGTCAAAGGGCTAAAACACACAGAGCTACTTGTCATAGCTACACGTCAGAAAATACCCTGCCATAGACAATACTGAGAATAGCTTTGCTAAAACACATGTAGAGACAATTATCAGTAATTAACAGTACTGTCTATTTTGTAGCCACGACAAGTAGCTGGCTACAAGTAGTTCCGTGTGTCTTAGCCCAAAGCCTAATAAAGGCTGCAGCTCAGGCTTCTTTTTATTATACAGAGCTCATTATCTCCCATTAAAGATTAACCTATTTACAAGAGGAAGTAGGAATGGGTTCATTAAAAAACAAAACTTTTTTCCAATATTGCTTTATAATGGCAAAAAATAGGACAATATAATTTTTAAATTAAAGACGGAATACATTTTCAACACTAGTCCTATTTATCCTACTTATGTTTAGTAATGGTTTACACCACAAAGGCCAATTCTCTATTCATTAACTAAATGGGCTATATGCTCACATATGAAAGTTTCTTTAATTTTTAGTAGCAACAGAAATATTGTAGTAAATATGTTTCCAAGTAAATGTGAAAAGCCTTCATGATAATTAATGGTTCACACTCCTGAGGTGGAAAAACACACTTTTAATTATGTGTCAACTCCATAATATTTGATAACAATTATTTATAATGTAATCAAAATCAAAATCTGAACTCAAGATCAGTCGATGGGGGATTTCATTAATAGATGAGCTCCCTATATATATTTTTTATTTCTTACACACATTTTGGTTTACTACCATAAAAACTTTAGATGGCCATAAGTAACAATGACCCAAGTAACATAATAGCAAAACAGGTTTCTCTTTTGGTTGCTCTTCTCATGTCTACCACTATGTGAGCACATTTAGTATGCAAACGAATTTTGAACTGGTTTTGAACTCTAAATTGCTGATATCTCCTCCAGCCTTCAGGAATAGGACTATATACACAAGTGTGTATATATCTATATCTCCTTTACTGTACAAGCTAATTGAGGCTAAGGGGACATGGGGCAGTTTTTCCACAGTGTATTTTAGCTGGCAGAAAGACACTTGAAGCCACCCTAAATTATTGGGAGGATTTATAGGCAGTTTCGCCTGTTTATCCACTTGCTACAATTCAAGACAGTACAGTAGTGCTATTAGCCCATGGAGGCATTATAAGTTCAGACAGCTGAATCCTTCAGCAGAGGTGTCAGGGAGCTGCTGTCTGGTTACCTGCCCATTGTTCTGCTGATTGGCTGCTGGGGTGGAAATGGAGGGGGTAACATAACTCCAACTTGCAGCGCAGCAGTAAAGAGTGATTGAAATTATTAGAGCATAAGTCACAGGAAAGTAAGGAAATGGCTATCTTCATGTCACAATTCAAAATTAAATATCAAAAAAGCTGTTTAGTCTTCTAAAAAATACTTTAGTTCAGAAATCTGCTGAAGCTACACTATTAACAGATGCATTTTGAAAAAAACATATTTTCCTATTACAGTGTTCCTTTAAGGAAGCAATAATGGCATACAAGCTATTTATTGTCATATTAGAGAGGTCTATGGAAATACATTTTGAAGTTAATATATACTCTGTAGGGGTAATCACTTATCCATTCATGTCCAGATTTGGCTCTGCCAATTTCAACCTTAATGCCTGACTACAGCAGCATAATTGGTGCCTCTAGTATCCTGCAGGCCTCAGAGTCTGGATTAGGACTCTGGACTGCACTGTTATTTATCTGTATTCTTGCATATGAAGCCACTGGATGCTCTGTAAGCTCGGCTTTGATAATATAGCTGATGTTTTTTGGTTCACGGTGACAACCTTCTAGAATATCCACATATGATCTTCTATAGACTTATAACATACTTGGCTTTTTTAAGCAATAAACTTATGAGCCCAGAAGCAAATAAGGTACCACCAGCAACAAAGGGTAAGCCAAAAAACTCTTGCCGAAAATACGCCCCTACACTTAGAAGAACTTATACTTGTGCTTGCACTGGGAAGCATTGAATACACTCGGGTGCAGGCACATATGGATGAAATCCACCAAAAATGCAAAGTCTCGTATTTTTTTGTGGATATTGGCTGTGTGTGCTTGCATCCGAGCGTATTTAATGCTTCACAGTGCAGGCACAATTAGATGTTTTTCAAGTGTAGGGGCGTATTTCCGGCAAGTGTTTTTCATCTTGCTGAGAATATGCAACGTGTGGCATTAGCCTTATGTAGTAGAGCTTAATTCTTCTTTTACCTGTATTACTGCATTGCAGAACTCTAGAGAATTCTGGAACTGGATGAGTTCAGGAATCTGTAGGCAATCTTCCTTCAGCAGACAATGCCAATCCTCCCCTTTGTCATCAAGCTTTGTGGGTAAAGAGGAGTAAAGGCCACTGAGTCCTGTGGCAAGCACCTGCATACAGTTAGATAGGATAGTATTACAATCACCCTGAGTCAAAAATTCACATAATTCCCATGTAATCAAGGTCTAACCCCTGTGCTATGTTATGTCATAATGATGGCGCACATGTTTCTAACCCCATGTTTTTTTTTACTTTTTGTAATTTGGCTCACCATATCTTAAATCTGCTGAAAAACATTTAAACGTTAAATAAACCCCATAGGATTGTTTGCCACCAATACGGATTCATGCAGCTTACTTACCATCAAGTACAAACTTGAGAAAAAAAGAAATTGTTTTAAAAAATTACAATTATTTACTTAAAATGGAGAAATTGCTTTTTCCCAATAACACAGCGCTTTCTGTACAATGGGTTTCTGGAAAATTAATCTCATAACTGTATATATACAGGTATGGGACCTGTTATCCAGAATGCTCAGGACCTGGGGTTTTCCCGATAAGGGATCTTTCCGTAATTTGGATCTCCATAACTTTAGTCTGCTAAAAATCATTCAAATATTGATAAAACCCAGTAGGCTTGCCTCCAATAAGGATTTATTTTATGTTAGTTGGGATCAAGTACAAGGTACTGTTTTATTATTACAGAGAAAAAGGAAATCATTTTTAAAAATCTTAATTATTTGCTAATAATAGAATCTATGGAAGATTCTTTCCATAATTCGGAACTTTCTGAATAACAGGTTTCTGGATAAGGAATCCCATACCTGTATCAATGAATATAAATTATAAATTAATTAGAGATAAAGATTAATTGTATGAAAAGAATATCAATGTTTTAATCACTACATTGTTATCTTCCTTTCTTTCCTTCGGAAAGTTTGACTTCTTTCTGTACAACAAATTATTATCACTAATCTTGTTGAGTGTGGTAATCCGATTAATGTTATAAATTATTTTATGTCATTAGGATACAGTTTCACATGGGACTTATAGTGAATCGTAACAAAATTTATTTGCGGCAAAACTGATGTTTAGACTTTATTTTTAGCTACAAATAAATTTTGCTATGAATTACCATAAGTTCTGTGTAAACCGTATCCTGTTGACATGACTTTTTGATCTAAGAACTGGACACTGCACACTGGCATATTTATCCAGATGAAACATAAGCCAACGTTTTGACTGTTACACATACCATGCAGATTCAAACAGTACCACCAGAAATGAGTGTTTTAAAGTAAGTGAAATATAATGTATTGTTGCCCTGCACTTGTAAAACTGAATCACTAATATAGTTTATATAAATAGGCTGCAGTGTAGCCATGGGGGCAGCCACACAATCTGGAAAAGAGAAAAGGCACAGGCTACATAGCAGATAACAGATAAGCTCTGTAGAACACAACCATATTTTACAGAGTTTATATGCTATCTAATCCATGCTTATGGCTGAACTGAATTCGAACCTTGAAAATTGTGACTTTTTGGCACAAAAACATAGAAGTGGAAAATTTTCTGCAAAAAGCACAGATTTCTGTAACCCTTCTTTATCCTAATTTGCATATGCAATTTAGCATCTGGATTCGGTTCGGTATTCAGCCGAAACTTTTGCAAAGGTTTCAGGGTTCGGCCGGATCGTAAAATAGTTTATTTGGTGCATTTAGCCCTATTTTGGGCTGAATGACTGCCCCCATGGCTACAGTGCAGCTTTTTTATGGATACTATATTAATGCCATTTTGTCGCAATCCTATTCGGGTGAGATGCGTTTCTTTCCCGGATTTAACGGCTTCCTAGAATTTACGCCACACATAAAATTGGGGTTCTACTCTATGGATCCCATATATATGTTACTTATGCAGCACTTCTTGCCTGCCATATTTACATGCTCCTCTCCATGCTCCACTGACTGGCCAATATTCCTTTGATCAAAAGTCAGAAATTGTAACCATATCAATAACAACAAAAACAAAACGAAATTTACATGGGAGACAATGTATAGTTACTGTTGTGGTTTTTTCTTGACCAGTATTTTTATGAATGACATTTCCCTAAAGTTCACTGCCTGAAACCGCAAACTGATTTTACTATTTTGTTTTCTTCATGGTTACTTCTGACCAAAAAATGCCTCTGCTTTCTTACCAAGTACAGGTATGGGATCCCTTATGGAAACCCGTTATCCAGAAAGTTCCGAATTATGGAAAGGCCATCTCCCATAGACTCCATTATAAGCAAATAATTGTAATTTTTAAAAATGATTTCCTTTTTCTCTGTAATAATAAAACAGAACCTTGTACTTGATCCCAACTAAGATATAATTAATCCTTATTGGAGGCAAAACAAGCCTATTGGGTTTAGGTAATGTTTAAATGATTTGTTAGTAGACTTAAGTTATGGAGATCCAAATTACAGAAAGATCCCTTATCCGGAAAACCCCAGGTCCAGAGCATTCTGGATAACAGGTCCCATACATGTACCTGTGTAGCCTAGAATAAAGTTCCTCCCAGGCCTGTGCTTAAATGCCGGGGATACCAGAGAAGGAAACAATGTACAGTCATAGCCAAAATTGTTGGCACCCCAGAAATTTTTCCAGAAAAATCAAGTATTTCTCACAGAAAAGTATTGCAGTAACACATGTTTTGCTATACAGATGTTTATTCCCTTTGTGTGTATTGGAACAGAACAAAAAAGGGAGGAAAAAAAGCAAATTGGACATAATGTCACACAAAACTCCAAAAATGGGCTGGACAAAATTATTGGCACCCTTTCAAAATTGTGGATAAATAAGATTGTTTCAAACATGTGATGCTCCTTTAAACTCACCTGGGGCAAGTAATATGTGTGGGCAATATAAAAATCACACCTGAAAGCAGATAAAAAGGAGAGAAGTTCACTTAGTCTTTGAATTGTGTGTCTGTGTCTAAGCATGGTCAACAGAAAGAGGAGAAGAGAACTGTCTGAGGACTTGAGAACCAAAATTGTGGAAAAATATCAACAATCTCAAGGTTACAAGTCCAGTCCATCTCCAGAGATCTAGATTTGGCTTTGTCCACAGTGCGCAACATTATCAAGAAGTTTAAAACCCATGGCACTGTAGCTAATCTTCCTGGGCGTGGATGGAAGAGAAAAATTGATGAATGGTTGCAAAGCAGGATAGTCTGAATGGTGGATAAGTAGCCCCAAACTAGTTCCAAAGAAATTCAAGCTGCAGGCTCAGGGAGCATCAGTGTCAGTGCAAACTATCCGTCGACATTTAAATCAAATGAAACACTATGGCAGGAGACCCAGGAGGACCCCACTGCTGACACAGAGACATAAAAAAGCAAGACTACAGTTTGCTAAAATGTACTTGAGTAAGCCACAATCCTTCTGGGAAAACGTCTTGTGGACAGATGAGACCAAGATAGAGCTTTTTGGTAAAGCACATCATTCTACTGTTTACCGAAAATGGAATGAGGCCTACAAAGAAAAGAACACAGTACCTACAGTGATATATGGAGGAGGTTCAATTATGTTATGGGATTGTCTTGCTGCCTCTGGCACTGGGTGCCTTGAATGTATGCAAGGCATCATGAAATCTGAGGATTACCAAAGGATTTTGGGTCACACTGTAGAGCCCAGTGTCAGAAAGCTGGGTCTGCGTCCGAGATCTTGGGTGTTCGAGCAGGACAATGACCCCAAACATACGGCAAAAAGCACCCAGAAATGGATGGCAACAAAGCACTGAAGAGTTCTTAAGTGGCCAGCAATGAATCCAGATCTAAATCCCATTGAACATCTGTGGAGAGATCTTAAAATTGCTGTTGGGAAAAGCCGCCCTTCCAATAAGAGAGACCTGGAGCAGTTTGCAAAGGAAGAGTGGTCCAAAATTCCCGGTGAGAGGCGTAAGAAGCTTATTAATGGTTATAGGAAGTGACTGATTTCAGTTATTTTTTCCAAAGGGTGTGCAACCAAATATTAAGTTAAGGGTGCCAATAATTTTGTCCAGCCCATTTTTGGAGTTTTGTGTGACATTATGTCCAATTTGCTTTTTTTCCTCCCTTTTTTGTTCTGTTCCAATACACACAAAGGGAATAAACATGTGTATAGCAAAATATGTGTTACTGCAATACTTTTCTGTGAGAAATACTTGATTTTCTGGAAAAATTTCTGGGCTGCCAACAATTTTGGCCATGACTGTATATATGGCACCCAACATTTACAATAGACAAGAATGGTCACAGGTTGAATATCTACTACTGGCTCTGAGGGTACCAGGAGCTGTAGTTTAACAATAGCTGGAGGGGTGCAGGTTGGACAATCCACATGGGGTTGTCTCCTGCATTAACTACTCTCTCTTTTACCCTGCCCTTGTTCCTAGTTGGGAGTTAGTTTACTTCATCATAAAACCTGACACAATTCTAAAAATGATATAAACTATGCTGAAATAAATCAGTTTTTCAATTCTCAGAATCACTGCCCAGGAGCAGGAATTAGAAACAGGAGGTACTCATCTTCTTCAAATATCAGCAATTTATGTAATTAAAGATGCCTGTGCTTGTGGGGATCAATTTATTTTAACTGTAATGTTCATATCTGAATGCCTAGTGAAGAGCCACTGTAACCTTTTGTGGATTTTAACTCAATAAGTGATATTCATAAATTACATGCAAAAAGCAAATGTTAGCAGCTAAAACAAATATCTAAATGTTAAGAAGGCTACACGAGGGACCGTAGTGAATCCTTTGCATACCTTGATGGAAACATTTGCCTACATGCATACATGTCCATTTTCCTACACTGAGAGACACTCATGACCAATACACTTCAGAATCATGGCCCTTATACAGAACACACACCATCCAAATGCTAACTGTGAAATTACCGCACAAAATCAATATTCCCAGCAGCACTTTGTCGATTTCAGTCAATTTGGGTTGCATCATTTAAGAACGACAGTGGTATAAAGATACTAATCATTATAGTAAAATGGAACATATTAATTCTCAATGGCAGAGCGTAAGCCATTCTCCTTTTGAACAGGCAATAATCCTCTGCCAAGGACAAAGATTTCTCTTTTACTTATGCAAAAAAGCCCAAGCAGAATAATAAGACACTGAGCTGCTAGTATGCGATTTAAACAACTTCAGTGCAAAACTAGGCTTTACTAGAAATATTTGTATGTTTAATATTGAAAGCTATAAATAAGAGATTTGTATTGAAAAGGGTAGGGATTACATTAATGTGGGTGGGTTTGGGAGGAATGAAGTGTGCTTGTGTAAAAGGAATGTAGCATGTGTGTATCAGGGGTTTGACTTTAAATGCCATGATTTTTTTAAAATGCAATTTCTGCCTAACCACACACTCAAAAACACTTATTGTATATTGTATTTTGAATACCTGGCATAATAACTCCTGCTAGAGGCACTGATAATTGTATTAGAGAAAGTAGCTAAACTTTCTGTAATACTGCTGACTCCTATTATATTTTTTTTTTACAAAATCAAAATAAAGAAAGCAGGACAGAACCCTACAGTGCTATTAAATTAATAACACTGCTGGGTTCTATCCTGCTTTCTTTATTCTGATTTTGGAGTCACACCTGCACAGGGTACCTATGAGGATTCAGAACCCAGGGCTGCATTTGAGCAAGAAATACCATATGTTTGTGTTTTTTTATGATTTAGAACAAGAAAAAAGAAGAGGATTAACAAACAATGCTTACTATGGCAATTATATTTACAAACAACTTTAAAGGAGAAGGAAAGGCTGAAATCACTGGGTAGGTACCAAAACTTAGGCAAGTATTTACTTACGTGATACCTGATTTTCAGTAAGCACCCCTGAGCGATATTCTTCCTAGTTCTCCTTCCTTCACGTGGCTGCACGAGTGCAGTAATGTAAAAAGCCAAACTTCAACAACAACAAAAAAAAAGTGGCCTTTTCACTTACTGTTCTGGGGGTAGCGAAGAAAGGTGAAATGGAATAAGAGGATTGCTCCACGGTGCTCACTGAGAGGAAACCTGTGTATCAGGAAATCATTTGGCACCCCCAGGGATTTCACCTTTTCTTCTCCTTTAAAACCAGTGAAAATTTTTATTAAGGTATTATGGAAAGTGGCTTAGAATTATATTTACTTTAATCTTTTTCTCTGCAATGTCAGTAACCTTCATTTTTCTTTAAAGTTTTTTATTTCAGTTAGTTGTAAAAATGACTGCTCTGTCTGACATCACAGGCCACAAGACAGGTACCATTTTAGTGTGAGCATTTTCAGTGCCTTTGAAATAGCATTACATGGCAACGTCATATCAGAATAAAACGTTGTATTAACATGCAGCAATTCTCACAGCTCTCTGAAGGTGCTGAATGATTTATTGATGGTTTCTCCTTTTGACTATTGCAGTTTCTATGGAGACTTCTGATGGCAAATTTATTCTAACTGTGGGCAGGTGCTATTGAGTTATGAAAAGAATGAAAGACCGCAGTAGATTTCTAAAGAAAAAGATGAAAATGTTGTATTCTGGTCATGAAGATTGGGCTATTTTTCTTAGCATTCACATGCATTTTTAGGGAGACAGATTTGCTCAATTCACCAAGAAACTAATGGAAAAATTTGGAGACCTGGTTCAATTCCACACCCTACCCTTCCACAGTGACTCTAACATTGATAGCTGATAGCATATAAATGAGCATGCTGGTTCCTTAACAGGTATATGTGCATATTGGAAAGTTGCTTAGAATTATGTTTTTCTTTTACCAGGCAAAAAAATGATATTTTGGGTTGACATGTCCTTTAACCCTAGACATGCCAGTATAATTACTCCAGGAAAGTGACAATTAGCATTTTAACCCCAGACGTGACACTATAATGACTGTAGATATGGCCATTGAGCACTACGTTACCTCCAGACATACCAGTGAGATCTTTAATGTC
Organism: Xenopus tropicalis; assembly: GCF_000004195.4. NCBI lineage: Eukaryota > Metazoa > Chordata > Amphibia > Anura > Pipidae > Xenopus > Xenopus tropicalis. The sequence goes on from NC_030677.2 coordinate 56,110,135, forward strand.
AAAAAGCAGGATGGCTGGATGTTCCACAGTGGAAAGCACAGCCATCTTGAATTTTTTTCTTGAGAAGCAGGGAGCTGCTACTGAATATACAAATAGTTCATAGCCTGTCTGGCGTAGGGCGGAATTTTCAGAAAGCACTTTTCCGTTTGCCGAAAATATCCACCCTAAGCCTCGTCTGGCATTAGCCTAAAGGATAGCAATATCCACAGGGCGCTGGTTCAAGCCCAGGCTTATTGGCGACCCCTTTCCCTTTTTTCCTCCCTGGATGCAAAAATAATGCCTCCCTGGCCAATAAAATTAATGCTTGATGTCAATGTTATTAATAGAGAGAAGAAAGAAAAATATAAGAAGGCTGGTATTATTTTCCCAGAAATGTTGTCAACTCTAGCCCTTACACGTATTTGTATCCGCACATGTCCTGTGCTGCTACATCTACTAAATGCATGTTGCAGGGTTAAACTGACCACATGGAAATAAATTGCAATCAGAACTGTGTTTCTGGCTAGAATTTTTTAGACGTATCCCAAATTTTCAAGTCATCTGTTAACCATGGGCACAGAAACATTAGGGCAAAGTCATTAGGTAAAAACCTGTATTTCTAAGGCTAAGCCTGTATACAACCATGAAAAAGCCTTTGCTGCAGCCTAAATAGATCAATTCTAGGCTTTAGAAAAAGCTGCAGGAAAATCCTACGTGGTTTGTGAACCTACATGAATTTCCATCAGTGGATATAAAATCAGGGAGAAAAGGAAAAAACATACTCGGGATTCATTTATGATGGTGGGGCAAGGTGTAAAGTGTAACATATAGTCACACTTAGAAACTGAGTGTAGTCCCCTATCATTAGCAGGTCGGTGCACTAGAAAAGCCCAATTTTGATTTAAAAAAACTGATTACAAGGGACGGCAAAGGGCACAATGCCACCTGAGGCAAGGTTCTCACCTTGAGTCATGGCAGGAGCATCCCTGTTGCCAAAGCATAACTAAACCCTGTTAAAAAGCTGCACTACTGCACCTGAGATTTACAGCTTTGCATTGCTGAGTTCCATATTGTAATAGTAACCAATGATGTCTGCAGGCCTTAAGTTTCTATTGCACAAACACAAATACAAGTGATTGCTTAGAAAATGAGGATAAGGAAAGGTATAATCACTGGAGGGTGCCAAATGCTAGGCACCTACACCCTCCCAGTGATTCTATTCACTTAACTTTCACCCTGGGCCAGTGTTTCTGTTGTAGAAAACTGCACCGGCCCAGGGTACATGTGAGCGAGAGATCCTCTTCCTCCTGTCTTTTTCAAAATCCTAGGCCAACAGAAGTGCAGTAGAGTGAAAATGTAAGTGATTACAATCACTGTTTGGCACCCCCCAGTGATTGTTACCTTTTCTTCTCCTTAGCTTAATTATTTGCGCATGCTTACTCTCAGAAATATTTGATGACAATGAAGTTTATGAAAAAAAGATAAGCAGAGACATGTTGATGAGGTATGAGATATATGGAAAAAATGTATAAAAGTCCAGCTTCTATATGGTAACTTACCGGACAGAAAAAGGTACCCTCTACTATGTGTTTAGCAACAACATTATTCTCAGCAGACAAAGACATGATGAACAGCAAAGCATCCCGAGCCTGTTGCCCCACTGTGCCTTCTCTATGGATAAATGGTATAAGTAGAGAAAATATAAGGAAATTGGCAGCTCCTTGGTCTTCACTAGTGTGGAAAAACAGTTCTAAGATGGATGGATCTTTGGCAAGGATTGAGCAAAGTTGATTAAGAAGGACAGCCAGTTTTGTCTCCACCACTGCAGTAGATGTACCAGAGCAAGCACTTAGCAACATCATCAGAGGTTTTAGAATAGGCTTGTGATGAAGCAAAGGCTGGTGAGACTGAGTGACCAATAACTCATACATCTTGAGCTGCTCATACTTTGTTTCGTCGGTAAATTCTCTCCTTAAGCTCCACAAAAACAGCTTCTCCATAATATTCTCAGACACAACATACTCCAGTATTGGTCCCATGGCAGCATCTGTCACCTCTTCCTCAATTAAAAGCATCAACATATGTTCAACATAGTTCTGTACGGCGCTGACTTCATCAGCAGAAATTGATCTATATTTGGCCTGAGTATTCTTGAAAGGATCGTGGCTCTCTAAAATACGCTGGACCTTAAAATAAGAGAAAAATTAAATAAATAGAGATATATATGATCAGAAAGCTGTAAAAAAAACTTTAAAATCAGAAACCTTTTAACAAAAAAATGGCATAATCATAATATGATACATCTTTCATTCTTTTTCTCTTTTTGTTATTTCTTGAGCAGAACCGGACAAACAGGGAAAGTGAAGCTATGCCATGTTTTGTCCTCACAAGGTAAAAAATGAAATTACCAAGAAAATACCAGTATACAACTTTACCTGTGAAAGGTTAGTAAGCAGAAGCTCAATCTAATTATCTATTTCATCACTAAACATAGAGTAGCTTATACTTCCTGGCAGGGTCGGGCAGTGATGTCATGGGGACGGGGAAGAGGCAGGGGCCATTAAATATCTGGGCAGGTCTATGATGTGGCACTTGGCTGATCAATCTCAGTGAGTCCTGCCCGGTTTTCCTAATTTGAACCCAGACAGCCCTTCCAAAAACCAGGCTATCGGGTCAAAACGGGACAGGTGGCAACTTTAGTCCCAAAGTATATTATAATTGTGCACAAACTGTGCATTGCGTCTTTTCCGGTAATGCTGTATACTACATAGGGCCAAAAGTATGTTCAGTACAAGCCCTGTTCATTCCACTGGTATTGAACAAGAAGGTATACTGCCTCGTTAAAAGATAAAAAACCATGGTATGCATTATAAATGACATCAAAAGCTTCAATACGTCTAACAGCAGATGAGGCTACTAAAATAAATCACTGTTGGCATCTATAAAAAATTGCATTGCTAAGCATGCAATGCAGCAACACCCACTAATAAAGGTAAGTCTAATTGTCTTGCCTCCGGTGACACTTTACTAGGAGCAACAAAAACCCTCCCTAGTCATTTTAACAGCCTCCCACTGTTTTCTAGCTGGGTGTTTCATTCTATTTATCATGGAAGAGTCGTTTACAAAGCTGTCAACCTGGAAGAATGGCGACCCAGGGGAATAGAACATTTTTTTAAAGCAGTGACAACACCACACCTGCTCTTGTCCGGAAGTGATGTCACTGTGCATGTGCAGATGCCCAGATAACGTCACTTAAGGCTTTCCGTGCATGTGCACACTTAACTTTAGGGAGAAACTGAAAACTGAAAAAAATCAGCCCCAAACACTTCTTTTTAAAGCACATTTCTTCTATATTTAGATGAGCATATCCTAGGAATACTGGGAGTCTAACAACATCTCAACACCTACCTGTTGCAACCTCACATAAGCAGAACACCACAGAATTAGCTGTGGAATATTTCCATTCATTATTGTATTTACTACAACAGTTTTATATACTAATGTCTTTACTTATCTAATTTGCAGTTAAATCACTCGTTATACAACCATACATATCAAGCCTGTTGGCATTATAGTGAAAAACACACTTGAGATGACAGGGCTCATTTATGAAAGCAAGTGCTAGAATGGACATGAATGTAGTGTGCCTTGACACAATTCATAAAGGCACTTAAGCCCACACAGGCGCCAAGAACTTCCTCCAAGAAGTGCTAATGTGCCTGTTCAGCCTAGTCTAACAAACTGCAGGCAATTTAATGTAAGTATGAATGGTACACTTTAGCATGCCAGAAACAAAGCCATGCCAACTCTGAAACTGTGTGCTGCAATTAGCATAAGATTCAGAAAAAGTTGGGGGTAATTTGTGCTGTATTGCAGGTTTCCGGAGATACTATAGAGAGAAATTATTCAGCTTACGCATTTGTTGCCGGAATATTTGCTGCATGGTTAGAACTGAAGTGGGAGTAGAACAGGAGGGAGGTGTAAGGAGTGCAGGCTAAGGTGTGTTATATTATGGGATGAGTGTTAATCAGATTTTAAAGATAGCATGGGTCAGATCCAAGGCAAGTCTGCCCTCATAGCATTTGAAGACCATCCACTTAGGCATCATCAGAAAGGTAATCAATTTAAATATCAACCTTCTTGTAATTTAAAAACAACCCCCCCCCCCCATACTGAAAAAGCAAGGTTCTAACTTCCATTAAAAAAAACAACTGATCATTTAGTGTTCAGCACAAATGTTACCATTCTTTACCTATTCATATGGTTAGTATATATAGTAATAAAACATGAGAGTGTGGCGTACGGTATAGATGTCTATTTGCATTTCCATTTCTGTGTCAGACATTCTGCCATTTTGGTCTAATAAGGTTGTGCCTATTTAAACCAATCTTACATATCTGCACATAAAATATCACTAGCCTATGTAAGTAATCAAGTTATAAAGTGTACCAGGTAAGAATTATGCCAATGAGTAGCTTGTGCAGAAATTTGTAGCTGTATATTGTAAAAAATGGTACATTAGCATAGAATAATATCACTACTGACACACATTTAATAAAAACAGGAGAAAAATCTGCCTGCATCTTACTGATACCATATATCCACGTATTCAAGATTAAAATACATTCCATTAAAGAAAACTGAGGAGTCTTGATATATATAACGTTTACTTTCCACGGGTGAACTTATTCTAAAAGAACTATACATTAATTTCTTTCTGAAACTGATGCATCTTCCAATTCAAAATGAGTACAATTTAAAGCCCTTTTAATCTCTTTTCACACTGCAACTCCCAGCGTCCAGATCTGATCTTGTGTTTCTTTAAAGGGGTGGGTTAACTTTTAGTACATTGTAAAATGGCCAATTCTAAGCATCTTTTCAATTGGTCTTCATTTTTTATTTTATACAGTTTTTAAATTATTTGCTTTTTTTCTTTAGACTCTTTCCAGCTTTCTAATGGGGGTCACTGACCCCTGCAGCCAAAACAATTGCTCACTGAGGCTACAATTTTATTGTTCTTTTTACTTTTTATTACGTACCTCTCTATTCAGACCCTCTCCTGTTCATATTCCAGTCTCTCATTGAAACTCTACCTTAGCAAGTCTCTGGTTTCTAAGGTAATTTGGACCCTAGCAACCAGATAACAGCTAAAATTCCAAAATGGAGAGTTGCTGAACAAATAGTAAATAATAATAACTAAAAAAACACAAATAATAAAAAATTAAAACCAATTTCAATTTGTCTCAGAATATTACTCTCTACATCATACTAAAAGTTAACGTAAAGGTGAACAACACCATTAAGTCAGTCTACCATGGCTATGCCTGGCCAAACCCTAAGGGCTTTGGCACACGGGGGAGATTAGTCGCCCGCGATTAACTCCCTGTTCGCGGGCGACTAATCTCCCCCGTGTGCCAGAGCCCTAACAGTGTGGTAAGCTGCCCCTTGTAATTACCACTGTAGTCAAATCTTCCTACTTCCTACTCACCCTAAGCATTCACAAGAAACTGCCTAGCAGGCTGCTACATTTCAGCTGGGATGCAGGCATCGGGGGAAAGTATAGACCCTTCCATGTATAGGATTTGTGCTGAACATACCCTTTGCCAATCGTTTAATCAGGAAGAATTTATGGTTTTTGTTATTTCTTGAATTAAAACAGGGAGATTGAAGCTAATCCATGCTTGGTCCTTGCGAACTTAATAATTAGATTACCGCTGTATAACCCCCCCCCCCCCCCCCATTTCACCATCTGTTGTGATTATTTATTTAACTCAAGAAATATTTAAAAAAAATAGATTTTTCATGCTTAATACAATGTTGCCTGATAGTAATTTAGCCCCACAATTGTCTGGGCTGCTGAACTTGGTATCATTTCCTCCTGTTTTAAGAACTTACACATGTTATAATATCCACATTCAACTAGGAACACGGTTTATTCAAACAGGTAGCAAACATAATGTACAGTCAGTAAGCACCTGAAAAGAAAGGAAGGATGTTCACACCCAAAAACCATTCAGTCTATAGTAGAACCCGATCTCAGGTCTTTTACAGAGAGCTCAGGATGACAGCAGGGCTCCCAGCTCTATTCAGTTCCATTTGTTTAATTTATATAAAATAATATTTTACAGAATGCTTTCATTTTGACAGAAATAAAGAGCAATAACAAGGATAGATTTGACTCCCAGGCATTGAATAATGGGATGACATGGCTGCACTTTTTAACTGAACAAAGACTGAGAACAAGCTGTTTAAGAAGTTTTTTTTTTACTTAGTGTACTTGAGATGCGGAATATATGCAAAAGCTGGACTGACAAAAGATAAAAAACCTTATATATTAAACTGATCACATGCAATCCCTGTCATAGCTAAAAGCAATCCAATGCCAAGACTTTCTGTTCCTACATCCTTCTACACTGAGTGTGTTCTTTGCAGTAACAGTCAACAAAATCTTCAAGGTCTACAGCCCATCATTGCTATATATACTCAAGGTGATGTCTATATACTCTGGGTAAAGCAGGTTAACTTACTAACACCAGATAGATTTACAACAACCAAGCAACAATTTGTTCTGATCAGCCTATTACAGGTAATACAATGAAAATAAAGATCTGGTTGGCAGCTATCGTAACTACAGTACAGTTAGAAAAGAACAGAACCAAAACTGGAGTGTTCATTTTAAACTGGGCTGCTTATATCCCATTTAAAAAGACATTTTTTATGAGTGGCAAAACTAAGCAAAAATCCCACGATTGTTCATAAACGCTTTATCATCGTAGTATATGAATGAGATACAACCCAGGACAGAATACCAATTTAACTTATATTTATAAACCAAAATACTGACTTAAATAATTGCCCATAGGTTAAAGAAAAACGATATCAAGCAAAATGTTTGCAAAACATTTACAAGCAAAAAAAATTTTTAAATTTAATATTTTCCCTCTATAATACATATTTTTTAAGCTTTTCCCATGCACAATTTGTAAATTAGCAAGTTTTAAACCAGGAAGACAAGTAGAGACAGAATGAAGGACATAAGAATTCATAAGAGCTCACTCGCCCTCCCATCAGAATATGTGATCTGAGCTACCAACAGCTACAGGAGACCAAGCTAAAATGGCAGCTACTACCTTAAAGGAACAGTAACACTAAAAAATAAAAATGTTTTAAAATAATTAAAATATAATGTACTGTTGCCCTGCACTGGTAAAAGTTGTGTGTTTGCTTCAGAAAGACTACTGTAGTTAATAGAAATAGCTGCTGTGTAGCCATGGTGGCAGCCATTTAAATTGAAAAAAGGAGAAAAGGCACAGGTTACATAAGAAGATAACAGATAACTGTGTAGAATACAATGGAAATCTATGATACTTATCTGTTATCTGCTTAGTAACCTGTGCCTTTTCTCCTTTTTTCAATTTAAATGGCTGCCCCCATGGCTACACAGCAGGGTTTTTATATAAACTGTAGTAGTGTTTAAGAAGCAAACACACAACTTTTACCAGTGCAGGGCAATAGTACATAATATATTAATTATTTTTATACACTTTCATTTTTTGGTGTTACTGTTCCTTTAAACAAATGGAGGAAGCTTCTAGGGCTCTTTACTCAGGTATGGTAAAGCTTTTTGCAAAATAAATATAGCTTTCTAGATTGCACTAATGTGGCTAATCTATTGGCAGTAAAATTACTTTCCTTTTCCTTTAATGCACCTTACTGACTTTGACAAATTGGTAGAAGCAAGGTCCTTGTATATTTCACACTATATTTTACAGCTGCAACAGCCTGGAGCCAAATAATTTTACTCACCCACAGATACCTACACACAAGAGCATTACTGGTGATCACAAGTAGTTTGAAGCACAAGCAAACACCTTTTCTGACATAGAAAAACAGGGACCTGTGGAAAACCATGGCGTTATGAAATATTCTTTGCTAGGGATCCTTAGTAAACAAGGCCTCCATCACCCTTCCCTCTGTGTTCCCCATCCGCAACCTTACCATTAAGGGTGACTACCCTAACAGAAAATCAAAACCACTTTGATACACGTTTCAACAAAAGAGTAAAGTGTCATTCTGTTTATCACACAGGCCATTTGTTTTTAGGAGCACTTTTATAAGTTACATTTTATATTATAGCATATAGAAAATGCTGGGAAAAAAAGCTAAATGGTATTATTTTGCTTATTACATCTGTGGGCAAAATAAGCAAGGGCATGATAATGTAATATCACATAATCAGGAAAGGAGATTCATTTTTGTTTACATTCTTCCTTTTCCTATCACTGTATTTAGTGTTTTACAGTCTGGTGCAGTTATTGCCTTTTTGACTTGACAGAACCTAAAAAAGCTACCATGTGGAAACTTTACTATCCATGAACAAGTCCTGGTGCATAATAACCGGAAAGTTTTGACCTACAGAGAGAACTGCTCAAGGAATGGAGTCTAAAATTATGGCTAGAAATTATTTATTTTATATACTGAAACTGTACCAGCCCATAGGGTTAGCAGACCATAAGGTAATCATCCATGCCTTCAAAGTGTCAACACACAGTGGGACCCTGTGATCTTGGCTATTTTTGAGCACTAGTCACAACACTAAAGCCTGATGTTGACCTGGACGCATGTGAGCAACTGGTGGACAACAGCACTTTCAAAGGAAGAATAAAAAAAGCCTTTACAAGTTAGTAATAGATTACCAAAATCTATTTTATAAGTACAGCAAATATGTTATCATTTAGTTATGTGAAGAATTTACAATAACAGACAAGTACATAAAATATTTTATTTTGTTGCCTTCTGTGTCCCCTCACTTGATTTTTGAAAATAATCAAAAGAATATACAAAATATTTTATTTCTTACCCTTTTGGTTACCAATTTGATCACATTTCTTGTCTCGGTTTGCAATACTTAATTTATAATTTGGTTACAAACTACAGTATATCATAAGAAAGCCATGCAGTATACATTAACTTTCATTTCATTTCAAAAAGTGTTATTTTCTACCTGACAGGCTCAACTAGTAAAGCTATGATAATGAATCACTACAGTGACCATTGTTCTTCAGATAAGATAAATGAATAATGGCATACTACATTTTTGTTAGGGCTCTGGTACACGGGGAGATTAGTCACCCGCGACAAATCTCCCTTGTTGTGTGCGACTAATCTCCCCGATATGACATCCCACCGGCGAAAATGTAAATCGGCGGTGGGATGGCATACGCGGCGGCACGATCTCCGAAGTTGCCTCTCGAGGCAACTTAGGTGATTTCCGCAAATTGCGCCGCCGCGTACGCCATCACACAGCAAACAAAGCCTCTGATAAATGCATTCTTTGTACAGGTATTAGATCTGTTATCCAGAATGCTTGGGACCAGATAATATAAACATTAAAGGAGAAGGAAAATCTAAGTCACTTGGGGGTGCCAAAATGTTAGGCACCCCCAAGTGCTTAGATCGCTTACCTTTTACCCCGGGCTAGTGCCCCTGTGCGGAGAGAACAGCACCAGCCCGGGGTAGCAGTGAGCGCTTCCTGCTTCCTTTTCGCTTGCGCGCGCATGCGCAGTAGAGTGAAAAGCCGAACTTAAACAACAAAGTCGTCTTTTTACTCTACTACGCATGCGCCGGCCGACGGATTTCACCGGCAGAAGAGAAAGGAAGGAGGAAGCGCTTCCTTCAGGTACCCTGGGCTGGTGCTTTTTTCTCCTAACAGGGGCACCAGCCCAGGGTACAAGGTAAGCGATCTAAGTCACTCGGGGGTGCCTAACATTTTGGCACCCCCAAGTGACTTAGCCTTTCCTTCCCCTTTAAATAAACTTAACAGGATTGCTTTGCCTCCAATAAGGATTAATTATATCTTAGTTGGGATCAAGTACAAGGTACTGTTTTATTACTGCAGAGAAAAAGAAAATAATTTTTAAACATGTAAATTATTTCATTAAAATAGAGTCTATGGGAGATGGTCTTTCCATAAATTCAGAGCTTTCTGTATAATTGGTTTCCGGATAAGTGATGCCATACCTGTACATACAACTGTATTGAATCATTTTATTTCAGAACCAATTATTATTTAATGTATAGAATATCTTTAAATATTTAATGGGAGGGGAGTTTAAATACAGATGTATACCTGAACAATGACAGTGCACTCTGTAGAAGGGAGCACTGATAACGGAACAGAGGGTGCAGGTCCTGTGCTCCCCCTTGTCCTTTGTAGATGAAAAGTGAAAATAAAAAGCCATGAATTAAGAAAAGTGTAAGAAGAAGAAAATTGTTTTTATTATCTCTTTCTTTGTTTAAAGTGCAAAATATTAATCATAAATAATAATTCAATTCTGATTATTTACAATTCCTCTTCATGCTAAATAGTTACATAAAACAAGTGCTTATGAAATAGCTGATATATCTATACAGGATTGCTGCATGAGCCTGCAGATTTATCCCTGTGACAGAAAAGCTGCAAACACAGAAATAGTCAGTACAGGTATAGGACCCATTATCCAGAATGCTCGGGACCAAGGGTATTCCGGATATGGGGTCTTTCCGTAATTTGGATCTCAATACCTTAAGTCTACTAAAAATCAATAAAACATTAATTACCGTATATACTCGAGTATAAGCCGAGTTTTCCAGCACTCAAAATGTGCTAAAAAAGGAATCCTCGGCTTATACTCGAGGCAAGAATCCTACCGGCGCAGGTCCCAATTAATCCGTCAGTGCTCCTTTGTATTCCAGTATTGCTCATCCTGCAAAGCTCCTCCAAACGACACGTGAGCGGCGAGACTCAGGGGGGGTGCCGCTCGCACTTCCCCCCCATGGCGCGGCTTGGCTCAGCGCGCCGCTACCACCCGGGAGTCTCGCCGTGTCCTCATATTGCCTCCTCATATCGAGGAGCTTTGCCAGATACTAAATCTACAAACCTGCAAATCTGCAGCATCTGCGCGCCGCTCCCAGTGTGTCCCGTCGCTCGTCGCACCCTCGCCCTGCCCACCTGTGTGTGGTGTGGTGTGCGTTGTGTGCGTACGCCCACATGTTGTTTGGAGGAGCTTTGCCGGATACTAAAATCTGCATTCAGGTAACGGCTGGGAGTAGGTTCTAGCTACTGTAATATCTATCCATATCCTGCATCCTGTGTCTTTGCAGAATACTAGAAACTATTTAAAATCACCTGATAAAACCTAGATCCTAGTCAGAAAGGATCCTGAAATAGTGTACCATACTTGCACAAATCTTTTTTTTTTTCCCAGGTTAGAGATACTGTAGGTGATGCACAATAGCTAGATAGGTCTGTTGACATCAAAATAGCTCTTTTTTAGAAGTTGATTATAGTTTTTCAGTTTGTTTGGTTTAATGCTGTACTATGTCAAGTTACCAGTAGTGATTAACAATGTGTGAGGGTCTGCCTGGAACCAATGGGCTCATTTGTTCATTTATGTGTGCAGGAATCCCGTGCTGAGTGTCAGGCATGATGTTTATTGTGCAGCAGAGAGTTTCTCACACTAAATTATTTGCACTGGTAAAACATTATCCAACAAACAATACTTGTAATGTAATGAGTTCATCCTAGTAATAGTAGTAATAGTTCTTTTATGGAAAGGAATGCGGCTCTATTAATATACCCGTTTTAATTGCCCCCAACTTGTCCAAACATTTTATTCATGTATTTTGTTGCAGGCTTTAATGAGGTCTGCATGCAGTTTGCCTAGTTCAGCTGGTGTTAGAGCTCAATGGTGCTGCAGAGCTGCCCTCACATCTAACACCCTATTGAAATGATGTGTGCAATATCATAGGAATGCCAAGGTTAAGCACAGTCCAATAGAAATGGGGAGCAAAGCGTGGGAAACAGGAAAGTGCATTAGGATAACAACAGCTTGTAGGCGCCCCTCTTTAGTAATGGCCCCTGAGTGTGTGCTTATTCTTGACTTATACATCTTAATATTATTGAAATAGGAAGTCTTGTCTGGCTTTGCGCAATGAAAACGTTATTCCGAGTACCGTATATACTTGAGTATAAACCAATCCGAATATAATATATAACATAATATATTATGTTGGAGGCTTATGTTAGGCTTATACTCGAGTCAACAAGTTTTTCCAGTTTTTTTAGGTAAAATTAGGTACCTCGGCTTATATTCGGATCGGCTTATACTCGAGTATATACGGTAAACCCAACAGGATTGTTTTGCATCCAATAAGGATTAATTATATCTTAGTTGGAATCAATTACAAGGTTCTGTTTTATTTCTACATAGAAAAAGGAAATTAGTTTTAAAATTCTGAATTATTTGATTAAAATGGAGTCTATGGGAGACGGGCATTCCGTAATTCGGAGCTTTCTGGATACCGGGTTTCCGGATAAGGGGTCCGATACCTGTACACCTTTCTTTCACTCAAAAGCCTGGTCAGCCCCACTGCTGTTAATGTGACAGTGAATCCATAGTCTGTATTCTATGGCAATCCAGCATGAACAGAACAAAAACCCTCAGACCAGATTGGGTGAAGTGAGCCATACTCACAAAATAGCTTTATGGTTTCTTTAAGCCCACATTACAATAAACTTTCTGGGGGGGGGGGTGCATAATTTATCCTGTATATCTGTACCCCACCCAATAAAGGACTCTAGCTCATATTCATCTCTGGGGTATACTGCCTCTTAAAGGTGATCTGTCACCCTAAGAAATAACTCCAAATTCTTTTCTATCATATTAGTTGAGCAAAATAAACGTAACTTACACTATACAGATAGTATAAGGGGCCTATTTATTAAAGTACGACAGGTACAAATTACAGAAAATTCGTATTTGATCGTACTGTGCGTATTTTCTGCGACATTTTCGTATAGTTGCGCAACTTTTTCATACTTTGCGACAAAATTTGTGCGACAAAATCGTCGACTACGAACTACGAACGATTCATTCAAGCTTTGGTATCGTGACTTTCCTTGGGCCAGGTTGGAGCTCCAGAGTGCCATTGAGTCCTATGAGAGGCTTCCAAAATCATGCACAGAAGGATCAAAGTCAGAAAGGTTTTCCCACCATTTACGATCGTTCGTTACGATATTTCGTGACTTTCGGATCGCCAATACGATATTATCATGACTAATACGATTTTTTTCATAAGCATTTTCGTGATATTTGTGATCATCAGAAATTATCATATGCAATCCGAATTTTTCCCATTTCGCGATTTGAACTCGTACTTAAATGAATCTCCCCCTAAATCTTGTTTCCATCAGTCTTGGAACTACTCAAACACAGCAAGCAGGCAGCTGCCATTTTGTGGACACTGTTAGTAAGGCAAGCTTTGCATCACCCCAAAATCTTGTTGGAGTACCAGATGTTGATACCCATGCACTAGCTACATAATTAGGTGATGAGGAGGGAGGGGGGAAGTGAGAAGTGCAGTGACATCTAGGAAGTGCTGAATGGAAAGCTAAAGGTATAGAGGCGGGGCAGGCAATATATTACTGACTGCTGGGATTTTTAAATGCCTTTATAATGGGTATTGATGTGTTATTAAAAAAAGGAATTTGGGTTTCAACTTGAAAATGACTTCTATTATTCAGCTCTTTATGTCTGAGTGACAGGTCCCCTTGAGTGCTACTGTAATGAAGGGGCTGTGCAACTAAAACCACTTTATTAATGTCTTTCTTCAGTGTTAAATCATCCTTTGCCCTACTGTCATGTTTGTTTTGCCATATGAGAATTATTCAGTTCTCTGAAACGAACCTTCTGTATCTGAACTAAAACAACATCTGTTGTTTTACAGCTGAATTATTTCCATTGCCACTGTACATATAAGCCCATGTCTGTCCTCTTCCAGAAGCACTATTTATTACTTGTTTACCTAATGTACTCCTGTGCTCTTGGCAAATTAAGTATTCATAATACTGTAAAGCTTCAGAAAGAGCACAGAATTAGGAGACAGTTGGGGAAAAAACAAAAGAGATGGTTGTAAAAGAAGTGTTTGTTTAATTATAAAACATAGTCCAATCTATTTATCGTGGATGTACCTTTGACATACTCTGATTAGAAACAAGCATTACTAGGAGAAGTCTATACATAAAACATAGATACCACTTTCCTTTAAAGAATAACATATGAAGTGCTATATTTTTTAATAAACTGCAGTAATGTCATTGCACACATTGCCTCAATGTGTGCAGCCTCATTAAATGTATACAGATTGACCAATGTATTGCTCTTTGAGTACAAGGAAATCACTTGCACTAAATTCTCCTACTGTAATGGGGACACCTTCAAATAGAATGTTGTATAAGAAGGGGCCTGGGAAATGAAATGCAGAGAAATATTTCAAATATTTCATACCAACTGGTGTTTCATGCCTTTGGCAAAATATACTTTATAAAATCTTCAGAATCCAACTCCTTGAAAGGTACCCACTTAGCATATGATACAGATGCCGAGGCCTTAGATACCATATTTGTACTCAATGGTATTGAGAAAGAAGTACAGGAATGCCAATGCCATACATTCTATATTTCTGGCTTATAGGAATATTGATCAAAAATCAGGAAATGTTTGTCAACTTGTAGTCTGTGTTATGTGGCACAGAAATGGTTACATTATCCTTCTTGTGTATAGCCAGATTCATTCAGCCCATGTGTAAGTGTAAGTAAGGAGTTATTTATCAATGTTGCCAAATACATTATATGTTCTCATTCTCACATTTCATGTTCTGTGCAATCTTGTTTGGTGTAATCTTCTATGCATACATGATTACATTTGTGCAGTTTTTTCTAATTTACATTAAACTAAATTATTTAAATATACTGTATTTTTCACGCCAAGTTTTCTTGTCTAATTACTACTTAATGGTCTATTATTACTCATTATAGTTCTAAGTGCTGCAGGATTGAACATATTTTTGATGGGATCAATAACTTGTTAGAATAGGGTTGCTATCTTTCCCCTCTTCAAAACTCAGATAGGGTGCAGACAGATGACATAGGGGGGTGTGATCACATTTAGGGGCAATCTAATGATGTAACAGGGGCAGAACAATAACATGGAGGTTATAGGAATGGTATCATGGCTGTCGCTGCACACCCATGGTGGATTTCAGTTCAAAATATGCTCATGAGCAATTGATAAAGAATACATTCTGTGTGTGCAGATTCACCCACAGCCCCCTCAACTCTGGATGGATTCTGTTGAACAGATATTCCTGTTGTACACTGGTCAACTAGTAACGCCTCTGCTCATACGTTTCTTATGACATAAGCTACTGTCACAAAGTCTATATAAACCCTGTGCTGTCTTTGTTCTGTAGTTCTGACTATCTTTTGCTCAGAATCCACGTACGTGTCTCATAAACCTTACCTATTTACCTCAAATGACTTTCGGTATCTGAAATTTCCACAACACAATTGTAAGCAGGAATGTTTCCATTTAATCATTGAATAGAGTCTTATACTGACAAAAAATGTTTTAAAGGCACATTTTTCTAAGACTATAATTTTATTATGTCTCTGCCAAGTGATTTAGAAAATTTTCCTTAAAAAATCTAGAAAGAAAATAGTACTAAAATGATCAGGACATTATTAAAGAGAAAGGTTGTTCACTATCAATTCACCTGATTCCAGTGGTTCTTGAAGACCATAGTGCAAGTCTCTGAATCTGCACCGTGAAGGTTTACAGGCTTCAGTCTGCTGCTGGCACTCAGAATTTGGGACATTGTGTCTCTCTTGATATTTCTCCTCCTTACGAGGTCTGTTTGTCTAAGTCATGTCCAACCTGTTTTCTGAACAGACGGTCTGGTTCTTCAGGTCATTGTCTTTTGAAACTAATCTTTGCCGTGCTTCATGTCTGGAACTGACCTGCATTGTTATAAGCAAGGGAGAAAAAAAGGAAACATTTCTTTAAGAGGTTTAGCCTTTCATGCAAAATACTGAATTGTGCGTACTCATGAAGACCTTCAAGCCTTACAATGCAAACAGCAAGTTACTAGGCAACGGCTTAGTGCCACATGTAGTATTAATAGACCATAAGTGTTTCTGTGTGACAAATGGGTGCATTTACACAGCATACTTACATACTTTTATTTAATGTCAAAAGTAGCAAATCACTTGTGTGTCAGCTTGCAGGGGAGGATGGAGTTTTCACTTCATCAATGACCAGAAAAAGTATTTGAGTGGGATAGAAAGCAGGTTTGCAACATAAATCATGTCTATTTATGGTGTGCTTAGTCATTTCCCTTTATGAAGTGCAGGTGTGAAACAACTCTCATTGTCCTGCGTATTAATTATCACCTACTCTCCAGTACAATAAAAGGGAAAAATCTATCATCGAGTGATATATTTTCAATGTGGCTAAAAACTGTGAAAATAAAAGTTCATAACAGCTTTCAGCACTTGAATAACAAAGCCCTAACTAGTGGGGCAGGTACATACGCAGTTACAGCTGCCACCTGGCCAGTAAAAATGATGCTTGCTGCCAATGTTATTGGCAAAAGAGAAGAAATATAAAAATATAGGAAAGCTGGTATTTTTTCCATAAAAGGTGGCAACCCTATATGCAGTCCAGTATATCAGTAAGGGAACTCTAGAGGTGGCCATACACAGGCAGATTTAAGCTGCCAGTATGAGTCCTTTAGACAGATTTGGCAGCTTATTTGCCCATGTATGCGGCCCCTGCCAGGCCCCTCTGATCGATATCTGCCTGAAAATCACCCAGGTGTCGATCAGGCAGGTTTGATTTTATCATCAGACCTGGGACCACTCTGGCTTATTCCTCGGTCCAATGGCTCTCATACTCATTGCCTCATCAGGCAGGTTTGGGAATTTCATCTGTTGATGCATCATATCAGCCACTGCATGGTGCCTTGACAGAAGAGGTAGAGAAGACAAGCCACAGCTCCAATTTACCAACCTAACATTACTTTCCTAACACAAAAAAACTCAACCATACTGTGTAGTGTGTTATTTGCAGCTGGAAAAAATGTAAGGCTGCTGGAATTTGGCTAACCAAAAATGGCAGAACATGGCAAAGAACAAGCAAAGTAGTAACCAAAAGACACACTCTGGGCCTTCACAGCCCTTTGGTCGAAGCTGTCTCACTTTTCTGATATGTCAAAAGGAATTTCAAGCTGACTAGTGCAGAAATAAAGAGGATTTGGATAGAAAAATTGTCCTAGACATGAAAGTTTAGAATTTGCATGTAAAATGTACAGGTAATGCTATAACAAAGCTAGGAAAGTCAACCATCATGAATGTGACATTAATTTATAATACTTCTGCTATTCAAAAAATAAAGCCTAAGGCCAGTTAAAAAAAAGTGGAAGTTTGGTAAACTTAAAAAGTTCTGTTACCTTGGAGTTATTGGGGTTGATTTAAAAAGACTGGGCAAGTTTGCACCTGGGCAGTACCCTATATCAACCAATCAGTGATTAGCTGTAACGATACCTGGTGGTCTACTGGGGCGTGCGTGACGTCATTTTGGCACCAAATTTGAATATTTAAAGCGCTTTCTGCCTGTATTCCCTGTCCAACGTAGGTTCTGTTGCTCTAAACGTTCCTGGGTGTGTTTCCTGTCTGAATTTCCATGTTTGACCTAGCCTGATCCTGTTTTCTGATGATTGCTGCCTGACCTCTTTGACTGATTTTGACTACGCTTTTGGATCCTGAATATGTACCTCGCTGCCACTACGGTTTTGACCATTTGCCTGTTTTTGACTACGCCTCCTCAAACTGATTTGTACGCTTTGGTTCCCTTGCCTGCCCAGAACATTTGCCTTGGTTCTCTCACATTAAGTCCTGGTGGCACCCGAGTAGCGGAGGGTTGCTCCCGAAGCGAAAGGTGGCTGTTATAGGCAGAAGAGTGAGCTCAGACCAGGGACATTGGCTTTTGTTCTGGGTTTTGGGATACCATGCCTTTTCATCCAACTGCAGGTAGAGCACTGAAAGCAAATACCTGATTGGTTGCAATGGGTGCGCTGTAAGTTGCCAAAGCATTTGTAACAACACAGTCATAAATATGTACTGTTGTTCTTCTGAGGCACTCAGGCTCAGATTTGTGGCATGGCCACAAAGGCCCGGGCCTAGGGCAGCGTAATTTAAGGGGTAGCATGCCGCCCTTCTGCATTTAAATTTTGCTCACATAAGGAGCACTGGGGACTGGACACGCATAAAATTCAGTGCATCCTGTCCCCAGTGCTCTGGAGAATGGGGGCAGCCTATGGGCACCCTCATCAGAAGTCAGGAGGCACTTACCAAATCTGTCCTATTCCAAAGTTGGTTCAGAATGTGTTGCTAATTTAAAATATACACCCCTGCACCAGCCACAAGCCAAGCATCCGTCACATGCAGAAAATCAGGGTGGGTGGCTGGCACAACTTCAAACACCCTTGTAGCAAAGCCCAAAGTCACTTGATGTACAACAGTATGCTTGTCACAAACACATCCAGACCAAAGAGAAAAGGAATGAATAGCGTGCTTTATTTCTAGCATCTGGCAGGCTCATATTACAGCTTGATCCAATGATAATAATATAGCTGTTGCTAGATCAAGACTTATTAAGGATTTATTATTCACGGCAGTATTGGAATATAAGGTGTGCAATTTGCAGGATCGAAACAAAGAAACATAATTCTATTATGCAGACATAATAAGGTTTACTGTGAGCAGATCCAACAAAAAGAAGGCCCTTGTTTAATGCTCTGGACACAATTCACACTCAGCTGTGCACAC
This sequence comes from Xenopus tropicalis, assembly GCF_000004195.4. Classification (NCBI taxonomy): domain Eukaryota; kingdom Metazoa; phylum Chordata; class Amphibia; order Anura; family Pipidae; genus Xenopus; species Xenopus tropicalis. The sequence continues at coordinate 56,128,820 of NC_030677.2, forward strand.
CACTACATTTGGGAAGCACACAACAAATCGTTTAATTTGTTATCAGAAAATAACACAAAGCCTTTGACTATGATAACATCGACAGAAAGAAAACAGAAAATAAAAAGCACAGAAGTAAATTAAAATGAAGAGGGAGTCTTGAGCGCAAACACATTTCATATGATCTGCTGCACTGCAGAATTCTCACCATGCATTCTACCTACCAGCAGAACAAGAACATAAAAGGAACCAGTAGAAATGACAAAAATACCATCCTTTAAGGATTTAATTGTAATTTTAAGAAATGAAAACAAATTAGTTCCAGCAAAAAGAAACCAGAAGAAAGTATCTGCCTTCAAATTATTTAAATGTCATAGATGAAACAGAGATCTAGCAAATTCCATCTGCTTTCTTGGTGCTTCTAAGAACACAGATAAACCCAACAGGGATTCTCTGCATGATCAATAAATTACAACAAAAAATCCACATCAAATGCAATCTAATGCAAACTATATAGCATTAAGACACAAAGTCGGTGCTTTCTTATTCAATATGGACAAAAATAATGAGCAAAACTTGGTGTTAGACAGTACTGATAAACTGACCATTCTTTCTCTGTATATAGATTTGTGACAGATGTCACTGGCAGTTGCTTGCCAGGGACATAGTACTGACGCCAGAAAAAAAATTCTTTGCTGATGCTGGTTTTTTTTATGCTAGAGAATAGCACACCCTCAGTCTGCTCCAGTTCCTACCTCTTTACGTCACAATCTCACTTAGCTAGTGGCAAATCTACAGTTTACTGCTTGCTATCGATTACTAGACTTTAGTCAAACTTGAACGTTAAAATATTACTGTTCTAGTGTTGTCAACTGATCTTGTTACCCAAAAATCAAATCCAAATAACTTCCAGTAAGCCATGGGCAGGCACTAAACCCAAAAATCCTAACCACACAATCATGTTTAACTTGCAGCATACAAGACATATTTAATTAAAGGAACAGTAACACCAAAAAATTCAAGTGTATGAAAGACATTCCAATATAATGTACTGCTGCCCTGCACTGGTACAACTGATGTTTTGCCGCAGAAACACTACTATGGTTTATATAAAGAATGCAGCTATGTAGCCATGGGGGCAGCCATTCAAAGGAGAAAAGGCACAGGCACTTAGCAGATAACAGATAAAACACTATTGTATTCTACAGAGCTTATCAGTTATCTGCCATGTAACCTGTGCCTTTTCTCCTTTTTTCCAGCTTGAATGGCTGCCCCCGTGGCTACACAGCAGCTTATTATATATAAACTATAGTAGAGTTACTGTAGCAAAAAAACAACTTTTACCAGTGCAGGGCAACAGTACATTATATTTCATTTACTTTAAAACTCTTTAATTTTTTGGTGTTACTGTTCCTTTAAAACAAAATTGCCTTGAAAAGTCAATACAGGTATCGGACCCCTTATCCGGAAACCCGTTATCCAGAAAGCTCCGAATTACGGAAAGCCCGTCTCCCATAGACTCCATTATAAGCAAATAATTAAGAATTTTAAAACTGATTTCCTTTTTTTATGTAGAAATAAAACAGAACCTTGTAATTGATCCCAACTAAGATATAAATAATCCTTATTGGATGCAAAACAATCCTATTGGGTTTAATTAATGTTTTATTAATTTTTTAGTAAACTTAAGGTATGGAGAACCAAATTATGGAAAGACCCCTTATCCGGAATACCCTTGGTCCCGAGCATTCTGGATAATGGGTCCTATACCTGTACAGCAGTATGACTCACACAACAGGGTTTTAGCTAAAAATTAGCTGACTCACTAAAAATGCCTGCAGGTAATTCACACCAAGGGTGTTATTATGCACACAGTTTACAGCGTATCTCCAAGAACCCAAAAAATGTTTTTGCATGTCTACATTCAGTAGTCATATAAACTTATAATAAAAAATCATAGCTAACCAATTCTATAATAATAATAATAAACACTGTTATACCTGACAATCTTTCAAGAGCAGCTGTTTAATTTAAAGGAGAAGGAAAGGTAAAAACTAAGTAAGCTTTATCAGAAAGGTCTATGTAAATACAGCCATAAGCACTCACGGAGTCCTCTATCAAAAGAAACACAGGATTTCTTGTCTCTTTTTTTGTAAACATGTTGCTCGGTTGTCTGACTTCCTCTCTCAGAAAAAAACCTTAATTCCTGTGGCCACAGCCTGCGCAGCACTCTCCCCTCTCCTGCTCCCCCCTCCGATAAGAATGCTAAGAACTCCCTCCCCCACTCCCTTAGGAATGTGTGATCTGAGCTATAACGGCTAGACTGCAAACAGAAAGCTATTTAAAATGGCAGCTGCTGTCGACAGCAAAAGGAGGGAGCTTCTAAGGCTCTTTACTCAAGTATGGCAAAGCTTTCTGCAGAATAAACATATTGTTCTAGGTGGCACTAATGTGATGAATTTATTGGCAGTAAACTTTCCTTCTCCTTTAACAGAGAAAAAGGAAATCATTTTTAAAAATTGAAATGATTTGCTTATAATGGAGTTTATAAGAGATGGCCTAATTCGGAACTTTCTAGGAAACGGGTTTGCGGATAACAGATTTTATACTTGTATTTGATTAGATTGCATATACTGCCAAATTAGAAATCATAAATATTAGTGCAGAACCTGTGTACTAAATGTCAGCATGCACAGCATGCATTTTACCTAGTCATATTTGGTGTTTGTCTACGGATTTACAAAATTATATGGATAATAAATTAGTCATCATAACAAACAGGATAAGCGACATGCACACATAGATACTGTATGTTTACTGAAAAGAATACTAAATGCACTATGACACTGCCAGTGTATAACTTTAACATTATAAATAATAGAAAGTAGCATGGAGGAAACATTCACTGGTAGCCAAAGCCCCACAGAAAACTGGTCCTAGTGAACCATCATTTTTGTATTGTGCTGAATACTCAATTCTCTGCAAAAGATTTTTCTAAATATAAAACCAAATCTAACCTTATTTGTATAGTAATTGCCACTATCTGCAAACAACAATTTTCTCATGCCCAATACATTGAAGTTACATGATATCAAGTGTTTCAGCTTGTACGCTTGGAGTTCAGAAGCTGAGTCATCTTCCCTAGACCCAACCACAAGGTTTTATAACAAAATCCAAAGTAAAGTACAGAGCTCAGACTGGCCAGACTGTTGCCAAAACAACTGATAATTTAACACGTCAAGGTCAAGAAAACCTAGGGGCATATTTACTAACCCACGAACGGGTCGAAATGAGTCCGATTGCGTTTTTTTCGTAATGATCGGTATTTTGCGATTTTTTCGGCGTCTTTACGAATTTTTCGTTACCAATACGATTTTTGCGTAAAAACGCGAGTTTTTCGTAGCCATTCCGAAAGTTGCGTAAAATCTGGCGATTTTTCGTAGCGTTAAAACTTGCGCAAAAAGTTGCGCTTTTTTCGTAGCGTTAAAACTTACGCGAAACTTCGCACCTTTTAAGTTTTAACGCTACGAAAAAGGCGCAACTTTTCGCGTAAGTTTTAACGCTACGGAAAAATCGGGCGATTTTACGCAACTTTCGTAATGGCTACGAAAAACTCGCGTTTTTACGCAAAAATCATATTGGCAACGAAAAATTCGTAAAGACGGCGAAAAAATCGCAAAAAATACGAAAAAGTCGCAAAATGTTCGTTTTCAAGTTGGAACTTTTCCAATTCGGGTCGGATTCGTGGGTTAGTAAATCAGCCCCCTAGAGTATCAATCAGGCAGGTTTGATTTCCCGTTGGATTAAGGAATACATGGGGTCATAAATGCAGTCCTCATTCTGACGGCTTGTATTCCTGTTTAGATTTGGGGAAAGATTATATTAGATTAGTTTATAGTGTATGGCCTGCTCTTACACAATTTACCTTTTACTAAACTGCAATCAATGCAGCACCAAACACTGCAAATTTTCAGTTTTGATTATTCTCAAAATTTTCACATTTATTAAAGTGCAATGAGGAAAAAAAGCAATGGCAATGTCTAATGATAGTCACTCAAGGTTTTCAGGATTATGCAATGTATGTTAGAAATAAAAAGACGAAAAAGACAGAAAAAAGTAAATTGAAAAATAGGTGAATCTATTGTGTGAGAACTTTCCTGTGAATTTTTACAGGTAAATGTTTCTTCGTATTTCAGTGGCACAATACAAAGTACCTGGATATTTCTGTGCAATTTCAGTGACACTGGGATTAGGCTAAAACAATGATGAGTATGTGACAGTGCTTGCTTGGAGGAATGTTAAAATCAGATGCCTCCTCTATATGCATCTACAGATTTTCCATAAAAACTCTGCAGCACCGTTGCAGCCTCACAGTAAAAGCAATCTTCTTTATTTTTATTAATCATCTTTATTTTACTTTGGGATAAAAACTGGCAGACTGTATGGTAACTAGAGAAATAGAATGATCACTGTCTGGGACAGTTCAATCACAGATTTGTGCCACTGCATATGTGAGCATTTCTGTGCTAGGGGTGTATACTGTATAAATGCCCTGCTGAAGCACAATTGGTCCCGAACAGCAACAGTAGACCAGGGATAAAAAAGGAGTTAAATTAGAAATGTCTGACAGCAGCTCTGTCAGCTGGGGATTTGTAGTTGACAACAGCTGGGGAGCTGGATGTCTGGTACTCCGGCTTTACATTTTGACAAATTAACACTGACACTAGAAACAACGTGGATAATTAATAAGTCAAGATTCAAACCAATAATGGATTGATTTTTTCATCACTGTTGCACTGTGACCAGCCTAAAATCCCCTTTAAATAATTAGCAGTTTGGTGAAAGAGATATGTAGTAAATTATATCTGCTGGGTGCTTACTGTGATGCGCTCCAAAAAGTCAAGTTGTAACACTGGTTCCTTCAGCACAAACAGCAAAGGAACCAACCGAGTAATTCACCACATCAAGATCAACAACTTCTTCTTTACGAAACTCCCAGTTGCTACACTAAATATAAATGCTGAATAAAGATATATAAAACATGCACATAGGAAACCAATCTAAAATGTCAGTACAGGTATGGGATCCCTTATCCAGAAACCCATTATCCAGAAAGCTCTGAATTACAGAAAGCCCATCTCCCATAGACTCCATTACAAGCAAATAATTCAAATTTTTAAAAATGATTCCCTTTTCTCTGTAATAATAAAACAGTACTTTGCACTGGATCCCAACTAAGATATAATTAGTCCTTACAGAAGGAAGAACAATCCTTTTGGGTTTATTTAATATTTAAATGATTTTTAGTAGACTTTATTATGGAGATCCAAATTACGGAAAGATCCCTTATCTGGAAAACCCCAGGTCCCGAGCATTCCGAGTAACAGGTCCCAAAAAGTTGCGATTTTTTCGTAGTGTTAAAACTTGCGCAAAACGTCGCGCCTTTTAAGTTTTAACGCTACGAAAAAAGCGCAACTTTTCGCGCAAGTTTTAACGCTACGAAAAAATCGCAACTTTCAGAATGGCTACGAAAAACTCGCGTTTTTCGCGCAAATCGTATTGGTAACGAAAAAGTCGCGATAATTTCCGAAAAGTCGCAAAGGCGCCGAAAAAATCGCAAAAAATACGAATAAGTCGCAAAACGTTTGTTTCCAATCCGAATTTTTTCCATTCGGACTCGGATTCGACCCATAGTAAATGTGCCCCTTAGAGGGATAACAGACAGAGGCCTTACCTCTAAGATGTCATGGTGCTGTAATATATAGATGTTTGCATGTAGGCATATTTTTATTTATATAGTGCTACTTAGGGGCAGATTTATCAAAATGTGAGTTTAGAGCTTAAAGGAGAAGGAAAGGCTAATAAAGAGTTAATCTCTCACTGCAGGCATACCTTCAGTTGTCTCAATAGTGCCCTTAAGTCTCCCCATATTTGACCTGTTCAGATGATCAGAAGCCAAACAGGAAGAAAAAACGCCAAGCTGTGTAAAGAAAGTTCCCATAATGCCTCACTTCTCACCGAGACCGAGACCAAGTGAACATGCTCAGTTTGTAAGACTATGAGTCAGCTTCCTGCTGATTGGCTCAGATCCACATTGGGGGAGTGAGTTCTTAGCGTTCTTGAGGGAGGGGGAAGCAGGAGAGAAGAGAGAGCAGAAAGCAGTGTGTGTGTGTGGCAGACACAAGAAATCTTTTGACAGATAAGTCAGTGCAGCATTTCTGTGAGTGCTTATGGCTGCATTTACATAGACCTTCCTGATAAAGCTTACTTAGTTTTTACCTTTCTTTCTCCTTTAATACATAAAAATTCACCCACATTCTATTCATTCCTATGGGATTTTTAGAAGAGTATTTATTAAATGGTGAGTTCTAGCTTTCAGCCATTGATAAATACGTTTCTAAAAATCCCATAGGAATGAATAGAATGTGGGTGAGTTTTTATGCATTAAGTTCTAAACTCACATTTTGACAAATCTGCCCCTTAATGTATGTAATGCTTCTGAGTTCCAATCTAGCTAAAAACTGTCGCTAGCTCCTTGCCAGGAATAGCTACATCAGATAGGGACATGGTGGCTGATTTAGTAAGTATATGCAAATATGACCTCTAAACATAAAAAGAACTGCTCTTTCATCAATGGGCAAAATGTTTGCTCCTGTCTGTTCCCTGGTCCACATTCTCTGTCAAACAACAAGCTACAAAAAGCATACTTTATTTTCATACAGGTGCTTCAGGAATAGGGAATGCACCCACTTTTATCTTTTTTTCTAGTTTTCTAGGCAAATGGTTCCCAAACTGTGGGAATGGAGAAGTGGCACTAGGCTCAGCCTGAATTTGTAAGAATTGGGATTAATGATTATTTGCTCTGCTTGATACATCCGAAAGCCCAACTATGTAGAAAATGTGTGTCTAAACTACCAAAAATGAAAGTGGAACTCATCCCAAACACAACTAAAGCTTTAAGTAATCATAAATAATATACATCAATTAACAAATATACAGACATTTCGTGATTTTTAATATAATATGAAAAAAAAATTAGCCGTATTTATTTTTAGGTTTACTTTAAACAAAAATAACTTGCATCAACACTGAACTGACAAAATAAATCTTACAGATTTGTAAGGGGGGCATAACAGTAAGCAAAATGTAATTTTTAATTAAATAATACCAAGTAGGTATGATCAAGCACCAACTAAAAGTGTTTAAAGCTTAAGCATCTAGTATAATGCATAAATCAGTATTATATGGCAGCCGAATCATTTAAACATCCAGGCAATAGTCTTGAAGATGAGATTAAAGATGAACAGGAAATTGTATTTGAAGAAAGATAATCAATATAAAGTAACAACAATAATAAAAGTGCATTTGTCTTTAGTTATATGGGTCAGTTATGCTGAAAAGCACATGGAATTTTAAAGGAGAAGCAAAGGCATTTTGGCATTTTATTGCCAATAGATTAGCCACAATAGTGCAAGCTAGAACACTATATTCTGTAGAAATTTTTATCATACCTGAGTTAACAGCCCTAGAAACTCCCTCTGTTTGTTCAAGATAGCAGCTGCCATTAAAGCTTGGGGACAGTAGCTTCCATGCTGCAGCTCTAGTTGCTGGTAGCTCAGATTACAGCAGAGATGGGAGGGGGAGAGAGCAGAGATGGGAGGAGGAGAGAGCAGAGAGGGGAAACGACTTGTGCCCTGCCCTAAAGGATTTTTCTGAGAGAAGGAACTCTGATACCAAAGAACAAGTATACACAAAAGAAGAAAATAAATCCTTTGTTTCTTTTGAAAGAGGACTCTGCGCGTGTTTATGGCTTTGTTTACATAGACCTTTTTGATAAAGTTTTAAACTTTCCTTCTCCTTTAAAAGCTAGAAAAGAGGAAGAACAGGAAGACAAGTAATTTAAAACCACAAAAATTGAAGAATAAAAGGCAAATGTATAGTACATTAAAGGCTAATTTAAAGGTGAGCTACTCCTCTACCAGGGCTGTGGAGTCGGTAGATAAATTCTCCGACTCCGACTCCTCAGTTTCTGATACTTCCTACTCCGACTCCTCTGTTTTTAATATGCTAATGTATTTTATACATTCATACAGTCAATGAAAAGCATGCTTCATGGTCACTCAATGGTGTTCGTTTATGCACTGCGTGCATTGGGCTTTATTCTTCTAGCAGAGAAGTAATTAATTATGACTGTTTGTGAATTGGGACATTTAAACTTGCTTTATTAATTTTTTTTTATTCCCATTTAAATTTAGTAGGAGTCGGAGTCGGTTCATTTTTTGCCGACTCCGACTCCAGGTACCCAAAATTGCCTCCGACTCCAACTCCTCGACTCCGACTCCACAGCCCTGTCCTCTACAATATACCACGGAAATAAATTTTCACCATGACTTGCCATCTTCCTTAGTCACCTTGCAAGGGTATAAAAGCTCTAACTAGTGAACCACTCTGTAGTTTTTTTTAGGCACAAATGTTCACAAAAAATATACCATCAACATACACAACACAATACAAGCACCACATTTATAAAACATTTTTAAAAGTAGGCTCACTTATAATAGTATATGGCTTATAGCCACCCAAGTCAATAACAAGACTATTAGCTCCATTTCAATTAAAGCATAGTGGGGAAAGTGTTGCTGCTGGATTCAGGGCTGGGCTGCACTGCTATAGGCTGAGCTTCTTATTAAAGGAGCAGTATAAACCCTTGTTGAACATGAGTGTTGTCATTCACGTGACTGTTTTGTTAGCAGGAGTCATTATGCATGGGGGTTATCTGTGCCCTAGTCACTGGTTTATCTGTTCACCTTTGAAGTAACTTTCAGGGGCTTAATAATCACTAGGAAAATGGTAAATTTTAATCTCAGCAAAATAAAAATAATAATAAAAAAGTACCTTGTACTTGATCCTTGATCCCAACTAATCCTTATTGGTGGCAAAGCTATCCTATTGGGTTTATTTAATGTTTAAATTATTTTTTAATGGACTTAAAGCATGGAGATCCAAATTACTTAAAGATTCCTTATCTAGGAAACCCCAGGTCCAGAGCTTTCTACAGATCCCATACTTGTATTATGAAAACAAAAAATATAAAAAATGAAGTTTAAGTAAAATGTTTTGGTTAATCTGTAACATGCTAAAAGATTATTTAAAGCTAAACTGCAGTTTAGTAATTTGTATCTCTCTATACAAATGTTATGAGTTACAGAAAAATGTAATTGTCAAAAATTGGAATATTATGGCAGAAACTGTATCTTTAGCACATTATAGAGTAAAAATTATAGCACTTCCCTTAATCTAGTAACCTATAGCAGAAAGTTTGCTTTCATTGTTCTAACTGCAGTAGTCCAGTATCTGCTAAATGGTAATTGGTTGCCAGGGGTTGCTAAAAAACATTTGCTGGTGCTATTACACTAAAGACATGAATATATTGCAGCTATTTCAATAGCCTATCTTCCTCATGGGTGCAGTATGTTAGATACCTCAAGAACCGTATCTGGCTAACTTCATGAACAGAGAAAGAATAAGCTTAGCAGGTTTGTTGCAAATTCCAGATAACAGTATTTTATCTAGATCAAGTACTCTGAAAGCAATTTTTGAAAGCTGTCATGGCCCAGCACAAATAAAGGGTCTGAAAGAACATCAAGCAGACATTTGTCGTAAGGCATCTTTCTCAGTCTATACTACATCTTTTAAAGATTAGACTCAGCCAGCACTACACGAATTTGTAATAATTTAATAGCTTGTATGCATCATAATGTGGTTTCTTTAAATCTAGAACTAAAAATTAAACTATATAAGGAGAAGGGGACGATACAGATCACAGGTATCAAACACAAGGCCCGCGGGCCAAATCCGGCCCGCCAGGCCTTGCAATGTGGCCCGCACCGATCTCACCGGCCGTACTTGCTATCTATTACGCATGCGCATAGAATCTATGCGCATGCGTATTAGATAGCAAGTACGGCCGGCCATAGTAGAATCATTCTATGCCATAGAATGATTCTACTATGGCCGGCCGTACTTGCTATCTAATACGCATGCGCATGGATTCTATGCGCATGCGTAATAGATAGCAAGTACGGCCGGCTATGCCATAGAATCTATGCGGCATAGCCGGCCGTACTTGCTATCTATTACGCATGCGCATAGAATCTATGCGCATGCGTATTAGATAGCAAGTACGGCCGGCCATAGTAGAATCAATCATCATAACACGCAGGTAGACCAGCCTATTTGGAAGTAAGCCTGAAAGAAATGTGTTTGTCTTTTGCTAAGGACGTTGTCCCTAGAGTGGTTTGGTATTTTGTTCTGTAGTGGTTCAAAGATAACCTTGTACTCCCAACCAATTTGGTCTAATTGTGACACTATGTACTGTATATTTCACAGGTGTCAAACACAAGGCCCGCGGGCCAAATCCGATCTCGCCGGCCGTACTTGCTATCTATTACGCATGCGCATAGAATCTATGCGCATGCGTATTAGATAGCAAGTACAGCCGGCTATGCCATAGTAGAATCATTCTATGGCATAGCCGGCCGTACTTGCTATCTATTACGCATGCGCATAGATTCTATGCGCATGCGTAATAGATAGCAAGTACGGTCAGCGAGATCACAAGCCACAAGTCACGCGAGATTCAGGAGGCAAGTGCTAAAGAGCGTGTGCTAAAAAATACACAGGAGAGCGTGGGCTAAAAAATTTCTGGTTAACATTGTCAGTTTATGACTGTTCAGTAAACCATTCGGCCCGCGATTTAGGCTGGATTTTAGATTTTGGCCCCTTCTCTGATTGAGTTCGACACCCCTGATACAGATAGTTCTATGCATCAATGGGACACATTTGTAACATTAGAACTGATTAAAGCAAAAGTACACCTTATTTTTTATATAGGGGCCCAAGGACCCATATCTAGGGGGCCACCCAAGGATGAGTTAATAAAAAAAAATCTGTTTTTTTCTAACCACGGGCCCACAATTGGACACTTAGATGGGTACCCATGTTATATCTGATTGGCTGAATGTGCATAGACTTTATTGTGTACACACCAATTTGGTAGAAGAGGGGTAGGGTAAGGGGGCATGTCTAAAGCAGCACTGGGAACACTAATCATTTTTCACCATGAACATTCTGCCCAATATTAAAATGCCCTGTGTTTTCCTGAGGTTTCTCATACATTTTCCCAGTCTGATTTGTCTATAGAGACTGCGTAAGAAGTACCCCTCAGGGCACACATTAGGCATTCAGTGTTATTTCGGGAATTATAATCCAACAACACTTAGCTGATTAGTTGCTAGGAGTTCTAATTCACAGGTATAGTCAAATGGTTAGCTAGGTTTAATTTTGAGCTGAAAGGGAAAGTGGGCACAATTTAAACGCATGGTAAGAAGATTTGATATATTTCTTATGTGCCCTGCCAGATGGCCAGGATTTGTGAGAAGTAATTTCTTGTCCTTTAATATATATAAATTGAGTAAAGCTGTACGGCTTCTTCATTATTACAGAGAAATCATTTTTTGTAATTAAATTATATTTAATTTGTTAGTCATCTTTTAGGAAATGAAAATATAATTTATGACAAAGATAACAACAACAGAAAGATTATATTTATACAGTTTATAACTTCCTACGCAGATTGTTATATAATTATTAGTGATGCATTAATATCCCCCATAATGGCCTATTATTTTCTAGTTTATCATTCTGCACTAGATTATTGGTAGATCCTTATCACTAGTACAATCATATGCTCTCATGTGATTTAGCCAACCATCTGTCTGCTCACAATGCTTGGCTGGCTACAAGTCAAAATAAAGGATTTAACTTAAACAGGAGTACATTCCTTGTGAATGTATCAGAGAAAAAACCTTATATGCACCTGTATTATGTGCAGGTTGTATAAAGGCTTTCTTAAAGGACATTTCAACCCAAAAAATAGGTTTTTGCCAAATAAAAGAAAACATAATTCTACGCAACTTTCCAATATTAATGTATTAAAAATGTCAGTGCTTTAAAAATGTGGCATTTGCAAACAATGTTGCAAAAACCAGACTCCTCCAGCAAGGCAGGTCTGTCAGTCTGCTGGCTTGTGTTACATTGTTTCAAATGCCAGAGCCACCGGGGCAGGGAATAAAAAAAGGACAGATAAACACTGTTTAAATAGCAGTTATACATACAAATGTTGTAGAATGGTCTTTTCTTTGTGAGTTTTTAATTGGTCTTCATTTTTTATTTGTTATAGTTTTTGGGGTTTTTTCTGACTCTTTCCAGCATTCAAATGGGGGTCACTGACCCTAGCTACCACAAAACCATTGCTCTGTGAGTCAATTGTATTGCTATGGTTACTTTTTATTACTTATCTTTCTATTTAGGCCCTCCTCTATTTATATTCCTGTTGTAAATTGTCTCAGAATAGCAGTCTCTACATCATACTAAAAGTTAATTTAAAGGTGAACAATCCCTTTAAATATAAGATAATTTTCCTGAATTCATCTAGAGGTATGATAAAATAAATAATGGAAGAAAAATGAAACACACTGTAAAGAGATCCAATATCATGAAACTATATGACTGATTAGTCTAATGTTTATTTTTGGAAAGGTAAAAATATTAGACATTGCTGCTGTCAGTGGATTAAAAGGTAATCATACTGAAACCTTGTCAAATAGAGATAAGTTGGGTTTTCAAATATGGATAATACACATAATTTAAAAATAGAATAATGGAAGAAGAGCCATGATGTTTTAATATAGAGAAAGATGTCTGAAATTATATTAAAATGTAATATTTCCACTGTTATTTATCTTTTAGCATAGATCTGCAGCAGTTACTTGTTGGAATGGCAAGAGGAAATAGATATCAGATTACAATGCCAACACCACTGTTTTTCCACAGAATAAAAACTTGAAATAATTAATGCAACTGATCAGAACACTGAAGGTGAAAGACGCCATTAGTCACACAAACAAGCTAAGACTGCATCTCTCATAGGGTTCTTGTAGCATAAAGTACTATATTTTACATTACTTTTTAGCCTCAAGTTTTACAAGGATACCAACTATCAATTTACACCTGGCCCATGCTGGTCCAAGGCAAGGTAGACATGCAGCTGCAACACATAACACTTTTGCAACCTTTTGCATGGTGTAATGTGTATAGATATGTAGATGTCATTTGTATATTTATAAAATAATTTTTAATTGTGTAGGGGATATGGAGTGGATGACTTACAGAGGCCCTGAAGACTGAACCAGCTGAGCTGTGATTAAAATCTGCATCTCTTGTTAAGGCCTAGTGGAATTTATTAAAGGTGACTGTGTACTTATAAATAGTGAAGCTGGCACTTTAGGTGCAAGGCTTTATTTAGGTCCAGTACCACCCTGGGCACCAATCCTAAATGGGCCCCCTAGTCAGTCCTATGGGAGGCTTCCAAAATCATGCACAGAAGGATCAAAGTCAGAAAGGTTTCCCTGCCATTTATTTATTAAAAAAACTTACTTTTTGGACATTATAAGATACAATATTTTTGTATTTCAAGATACAAATTTTTCGTACTTAATCGTATTTAATACGATTTTTTTGTACTGTGCTTTTTAAAGGTACGAAAATCGTACTTTGATAAATCTGCCCTGTAATGTAAATCTTAAATTCACAATAGTCTTGAATATTATGCTTGTGCAAGAAATCATCCAAGCCCCTGTAAAAGGCATTAAAGCTCTGTGTAAAAATAAAACTGGGTAAAATATATTTCTAATATAGTTATTTAGGCAAAAATGTAATCTATAAAGGCTGGAGTGAGCAGATGTCTTCCTGCTGTCTGCTCTCTAACCTCTTAGTTAGTCAGTGACTTTGGGGGGGGGGGGCACGTGGGACATAACTGTTGTTAAGTTTGTGAGAACGTCCCATACACCCCAACCCCTCAAGTCACTGATTGGTTACTGACTATTTTTACACTGAACTGTTCCTTTAATAAAATCTGCCATCACAACATCACCCAGCAGGACATTCTATAACTTCAATTTTGTTTTTCTCTGTACAGGTATTGGATCCATTATCCGTAAAACCCGTTATCCAGAAAGCTCTGAATTACAGAAAGCCTGTCTCCCATAGACTGCATTTTAATCAAATAATTTGGATCTTCATATCTTAAGTCTACTAAAAAAATAATTAAAACATTAAATAAACCTAACAGGATTGTTTTGCCTCCAATAAGGATTAATAATATCTTAGCTGGGATCAAGTACAAGGTTCTGGTTTATTATTACAGAAAAAAAGGAAATCTGCTTTAAAAATGTGAATTATTTGATTAAAATGGAGTCAGTGGGAGATGGACTTCCCGTAATTCGGAACTTTCTGGATAACGGGTTTCCAGATAAGGGATCCCATACCTGTAATAGTAAAACAGTGCCTTGTACTTGATCCCAATTAAGCTGCATGAATCCATATTGATAGCAAAACAATCCTATTGGATTTAGTTAAAATGTAAATGAATTTTAGCCCACTTAATGTAATCCAAATTACAGAAACACTTCTTATCTGAAAAACTCCAAGTCCCAAGCATTCTGCATAATAGATCCCATACCTGTACCAATATGTAGAAACACAGTTCTCTCTGAAAAAATAAAAACTCCAGTGACACATTGTTATGTTTTAATATACAATTCCTTGCAGAATTCTATAGCTCTGCTCTCTACGTTTAGTTGTTGCTAGCAATTAACCATCCATCCTGTTACACTTCAGCTTATTCTAATCAATAACTCCCAGCTTTCCCTTTATCATTATTTGGGCCACATTTTGAACTATTTTCTAAGTACACATATTATTGGATATAAGGGGATGGAGGTTATCTTGGGTGGTATGGATTGTACCTGTGCTCACAAATTTAGGTAAATGTTAATTATTAAAAACTGTTGCTTGTAACATAAAGGTGTTATTCTTTCATCCCTTGAACTTTGATTCGTTATTATCATAGGTTTGTGCAATAAACTAGGACTACATATAAGCCAAGTATTGTCTTCTTGTACTTCCCGCACATAGCCACATGATTGCTCTCCTCTCCTTGAACAGAGATCAAAACTTAACACTGTTCCTCCCAATGGGATCCTTGCCAGCCATTGAGCCTCTTGTTACCTAGACACAGGTTTGAAGATGAGCTCACCTGAGCATTTTAACTAAGAAACATCAATGACAGCAGTCCCTCTGGAATTGTATTCTTGACAATAACAATCTTCATATTAATGACTAGGCTCATCCATACAAATCTCAATGGAGAGTTCAGATTGTTAGTGATATGTGCTCAACTGACAGTATAAAGAACAACATATTTTATTTACCCCTCGTAAGATTTCTGTCCTTTCAGCCTGTGGGCAGATTGGTCAGAGAACATAGGAGATCAGCCCTTGTATGGCTGCCATTAGAAACTGGAACCTTGGAGCTTAATAAATTGATCCCTTGACTTCTACCACAAAGAGAAGAGGTGGTAAATCAGACGAATATTGTTGCAGTATTAATAATTCACACCATAATTCTTGATTCTAGAGGCTGATTGTATGAATAGCTGCTTGTCATTTGGTCTTATGCATCACTGTTTTTATATGCAAGCATGATCTAGACTCAGGTAGGGTAAGGGGCCCATTTGCTAAAGATCAATTTTCAAATCTTTATTTGCTTCATGGTTTTAAAGGTTTGGGTTTTTTTTCTTCTTTTCGTATCTTAAATTTACATTTTCTGTGTTTTTTTAATTCCTGCTTTTTTTAAAGGCTATTTTAATAAATCACTTTGCATTCATGTTTTTTTCATTGTTTTAAAAACCTCTAAAACCACTAAAATGAGAATGTTGATAAATGGGCCTCTATAAGTGATAATAAAAAAAATAGGGTCCAATTTACCTTAGTTACCAGGCAGTGGTTTGAATAACAGACTGGGAGTTGAATAGGAAAGGGCTGACTAGATACATAACTAATGAAAAGCAACAAAAACTCTACAAGTAGTCCCACAGAGAAGCTGTCAATCATTCAAAACTACAAAAAGTACACATAAAAAGTTAACTCCCTTCATGTTGCCATGACTTTAACCTATCAGTAAATCAAAACTCTAAGTACCCTCCCTTATTAATAAATTACTGTGCAGGTAAATGTACAAATTGTAAATAGCAATAATTAAAAAAAGCCAACTGTTAACTGAGAAAATTGTAAATTTGTTTAATTTACACAGGGATCAGCAGGTAGTAGATTGTTCCTGTTGTGACAGGTATGCTTAGAATTATGAGCAGTGACGAGACAGCCGAGGAAACTTCCATTGATTTTAAATGATCTCTGTGACTGCTGCCTAGAGTTAAGAAATGTATTATTTATGGAGTCCCACTGAGTAATCTGTCATTAGCTTTCCTAATATTGCCCCATATGGTGATAAATATGCAGAATATTTTATGTCAATAGTTGCCACTCCAGAAAATCATGGTTTTAAATAAATAAAGGGATATATGTGTCCAGAGATGTAAAATGAAAAATATTTTCAATCCTATACTTGCCCGGGGTTTTTTTGTGTCTTTTTTAAACACTTCTATTTATCAAACGTAGTTGAAATGTTTGAAATGAAAACACTGCTGATTGTGATCTAGATGTCAGTTTCTATAGCCACAAACAATGTACTGTTTTCTGATAGCATGATCTAAAATAGCACCAACAAACAGGAGTGTGCCTCATTTAAAAAGTGATTGCAAAGTAATGGATGCAATTCTTGAAAGCAAATGACCATGTATTTTATTCACAATGCTGTTGTTTTTTTCACCAAAATGTCAGCATAGCACACACTATGTCCACTGTATTTGTGTTGGAATGGCATCACTTCCAGTGCATAGCACCAATGACATCAGCATCCAATTTACTTTGTGAAAGTCGGTTATGGATATTGACCCTGTAAATAAAACCATACCCAGGTGACTATACTTGCAGGGTTCCCTGCTGGCCATGATATTTATCAGAGTAGGTCTAGGGCAGTGATTAGGGTTGCCACCTGTCCAATTTTGATCCGGACAGCGCGGTTTTTAGAAGGGCTGTACAGGTCAAAACTGCATGTCTGGTTTTCCAAATTAGGATAACCAGGCAGGACTGTCCTAGACTAACATAGTGATCGGCCAATCAGCGATTGCCATGTCATAACTTGCCCATGTGACATCACCGCCCCCCACCTGTAGTGTCACTGTTCCTGCCCCATGATGTCACCCCCTGTCAAACTTTCAGAAGGGGAAAAGGTGGTAACCCTAGCATCAGTGCTCCCTGCAACTATCTGCAAGTTGCTAGAAACAAGTATGGGTGCAACCCCTTTTTTGTGAATAGAATCAATGTGTGCTCAATTTTCCATCCGAAGTAGCACTTTGCAGTTTGCATTTGATAGTAGGGAAATATAATCAGATACATAATTTTATTTAGGGTTGATCGTGTTTATCCTTCCAGTTGTGGCAGCAGATAATATCTGCCCCATATTGCTCGATCATTTGTAGGTGTCATTTAGTGATTTTTGTTAGTTACAAAAAATATATACAGTTATTTTAAAAGAGAAATAGCGAGACATCTGTCAAGAAAGTAGTGAACAAAACAGAATTCTAAATTTGCTTAAAACTGGCACTTACCCATCTGTAGATTTTAGTAGGCAGATGGACACCATTGCTTAACTGACAAAACTGATCAGTAATTCAAACATGTCTGACATATGGAGGACATCAAAGCAAACAAGAGTAATCAACAAAAATAAACACTTGGTAAAAACATTTACTAGCCGAAAAGGCCACAAAGCTCCTTCCCTGCAAGTTTATAGAGACATACATATATTACAGGGGAAATGGCTTTTGTGTACCCATATGCACTACAAATCGCTGGAATCACAAGGAAACAGCCAGTTAGAGAGGAGTCAGTCAGTGACTCACAGCATGAAGTATTTGTGTGCACACCTGGAAAAAAATGTTAGGTTGAGGAACTCCAAGATTAATGGATATATCTAAACAACTATATCAATAAATATAATAGACTATTTGTAAAATAGATTTTTACAACATCCACTACAGTTTGGGTGATTTTTATATTTGCAATAATGACAGTTGCTGTTGCTGCTGCTACAATGACTACCTATCCTGCCAACTCAGGTTATACAAGATCCCATATGCTACCCACCTTAGATGTCAACAGAGAGGCAGGCCTGAATCTGTGGCGAGGCCACAAAGGCCCGGGCCTAGGGTGGCATACATTTAGGGCCGACATGCCGCCTAGACACAAGGGAAATGTGCTCAGATAAGGAGCACTGGCGACGCGCAAAGCACTTCAGCACATCCTGTCCCCAGTCCTCTGTACCTGACCGAGAAGGATCTGCATGCACGCAATCTGGAAAAAGGGGGGAGGGAGAACATGTGGCCTCTGGGCGTCTCAAGCTAAAATCTGGGGCTGTTGAGAGGGCGGTCAGGACAAAAACTTGAAATATGTTTAACTGTTTTGGGATGGGTGCAGGTTTGGAAGAGGCAAGTTAGGTCACATGCAGCCCAAAAAACGTCTCATACAAACCTATAGCTGACCTAGAAAACAGCAAATAAATGCCCAGCATGCCCTAAACATTAAGCCACAACTTTGATTTAGCAGGAGAATTTATAGTGAACTAGGCAGTACATTTTCCTAACATGCTGGATTTTATCACAATCCTTAACTTCTGATATTTCATACCTTATTTTAACAAGAACAAAAAGTGCTTAAATGTAACAATATAACAAATATTAATTCTACAAACTGTTCATTCTGTTGAGGCCAAACATAATAAAGATAAGAACTGCGATTAAATCATGCAACATTATATTTTCAAAATACAAAGTCTCGTAAAATAACTATCTCCATGATGTATGGCCTAAATCAACAGTTTAATATGCATGTAGGTATGAGCTAGCAAATATAAATGTATCGTAATCCGCACAAGGAGCAGGGCCTCCAGGCTAGGACAGTAACAAACTATGACAAGAACAAGTCTTTTTTTGCACAAAGCATTATAAGCTTTATATACTATGGGTATGAGCACAAGTGTGCAGGTGCCAAGCAAAACTGTACGTCTGACAATGTGTGTACTTTGTGCCACCCGAATGCTGACATTCAGTTCATAGTAAATGCCAGTTTCCTTTTCAAAGATATCTTTTTACACAAAAATTAACTCATCAATCAACTACGTGTGACAAAATTCACTACATGAATTTATAGTTACACTGCATAAATGGTATGGATGCATTGAATCCACATTCTTTAGCCAAATCCTGGACCAAATCTTAATTTACATCAGCAATTTCTTTAGTCACATGGTCTTAAGATTCAGTTCAGCTAGGCACACAGATTTGGCCAAATCCTGCTGAAAAATACTCAGATTCAGTGGATCTTTAATAAATAGCCCTTGCACTGATCAACTTGCATCTAACCAGGTTTCATCCAGATAAAATAGTTACATTCCCTGTACAGGTGAATCTAAACACCAAAATATGCATTCGCAAAGGCTTATTTGGGTAGTCCTCTATGAACTTTTGCAATTTACTTTAAAGGACAAGGAAAGGCTAAGTCACTTGGGGGTGCCAAAATGTTAGGTACCCCCAAGTGACTTTAATCGCTTACCTTGTACCCCGGGCTGGTGCCCCTGTTAGGAAAAAAACAGCACCAGCCGGGTTACCTGCAGCGATCGCTTCCTTCTTCCTGCTTCATTTAGCTGCGACTATAGCATAGGCGCATGCGCAGTAGAGTGAAAAGCCGACTTCTCTGTTAAAGTTCAGCTTTTTCACTCTACAGCGCCTGCGCACGCACGGAAGCAGGAAGGAGAAAGCGCTGGCAGCTACCTCGGGCTGGTGCTGTTCTCTCCGAACAGGGGCACCAGCCCGGGGTAAAAGGTAGGCGATTTAAGTCACTTGGGGGTGCCTAACATTTTGGCACCCCCAAGTGACTTTGCCTTTCCATGTCCTTTAATTTTCTATCTTAAGTGATTTCTGAGATATTCTTATTTTTATACTGCTAGGAAGGCTTTAGCTCAGCAGCTTTGTCAGTGACACTTAGGAGGGCATTTAATAAATTTAACTGCATTTGATTTTTTTCATGATTTAAATTTTTGTTTGCGCTAAAACACCATTTTTCGCCATTTATTATGCATCAAAAATGTGACAAATCTGAATGTAAAAATACACCATCTTAAAGGGGACCTGTCATCCTGAGAAATAATTCGAAATTATTTTCTATTGTGTTTGTTAAGCAAAATAAATTTCACTTACACTATATAAATAATATAAATCTCGTCTACTTCAGTCCTGGACTTACACAATCACAGCAAATAGGCAGCTGCCATTTTAAGGACACTGTTAATAAGGCAAAATTTGTATCACCCCAAAATCTTGTGTATGTACCAGAATGGGGGACCAGATGCCCATGCCCATGCACTGGCTACACAATTAGATGGTTAGGAGGGAGAGGTAAAGTGAGAGCCGAATTGAAAGTTAAAGTTCTTACAATATATGATTGACAGCTGGGATTTTTAAATGCCTTTATAATGGGTTTGGATGTAACATAGTAACATAGTAAGTTGGGTTGAAAAAAGACATACGTCCATCACGTTCAACCATGTTTTAATATAAAAATTAATTTGGGTTCTTGTCTAATTTGAAAAGGACTTTTATTATACAGCTTTTTATGTCTGGGTGACAGGTCCCCTTTAAAGCTGTCAAGGTCATGTAGAAGTCAAGGGCAGGTATCCTTTTTACAACTGGAGGATCTTTCTTTGCTTTGTGGTATTAGAGGTTTTCGTGGTTTTCATTTGTCTGTGTTTTTCATTCATTTAATTCATGCTTTTTTAATTCATGTTCTTTTTAAAGGCTGGTTTAATAAATTCAGGTCCTCTACTCTTCATATCAATTTTTCATTCAAATCATACCATGGTTGCTAAGGTAATTTGGATCGTAGCAACCAAACAGTTGCTGAAACTCCAAGCTGAAGAGCTGCTGGACAAAAACTGATATCATTAAAAAACTACAAACAATTAAAAAAAATTGCAAATTGTCTCAGAATATTACTCTCTACATCATACTAAAAGTTAACTCAAAGGTGTACAAACCCCCAGTAGTGTGTTTATAATATGGAGTTGTAGTAACCTTTATATAATGCATTCGACTTCCATGTGGCATTCTCTGTACCTGTACACATGGAGCACCTCAAATACAGCAATTCCTAGCCACAGAAAAAAATATTATTTTATTATTATACAGTGGCACTGTGTTGCCTGATTATCTACATCTCAACATGTTCAGGCCCAGACTGTAATATGATAATGTTGTCAAGAATTTAGTATTCTACACCCTTGGGCAGGCTTGATGCCACAAATATTGCAAAGAACCACAACTAGCCAGGGGCTGCCAGCTGGCCAGCCATTGTTAATTCTTTGCCAGCTGAGTAGTGTAATTACACTGGTCATGTCACAATGACACAGCATTCAGCAGCCCCTTCCTATCCACACTTCAGCTCTACTGGTAAGCCAACTAGAAGCCTAAATATTTAAAGTGGTTAGCCCTGTCAGAACAAGTGGTTAAGTTACTAGGGCTTCCTTGTGAGTCATAAGTGGATGAGAAATTAGCAAACACAAACTCGGGCTCCAAACAAAAGCATATTGCATATGAATCATCACATACCTACAGGATCACATGAAACTGGATGCTATATTCCAAACCGCTTTTTAAATTGCTAAGCAGTTTATTTGTAAGAATATTCCCACATACTACAAGCTCCTTAAGAGCTCAAGTTCACACTACTTTTCATCTAAGGGGCTGATTTACTAAGACACGATTTCGAATCCGAATTGGAAAAATTCCGATTGGAAACGAACATTTTGCGACTTTTTCGTATTTTTTGCGATTTTTTCGGCGTCTTTACGATTTTTGCGTAAAAACGCGAGTTTTTCGGCGTCTTTACGATTTTTGCTTAAAAACGCGAGTTTTTCGTAGCCATTACGAAAGTTGCGCAAAGTCGCGATTTTTTCGTAGCGTTAACACTTGCACGCAAAGTCGGGCCTTTTTCGTATCGTTAAAACTTAAAAGGCGCGACGTTTCGCGCAAGTTTTAACGCTACGAAAAAATCGCGACTTTGCGCAACTTTCGTAATGGCTACGAAAAACTCACGTTTTTACGCAAAAATCGTAAAGACGCTGAAAAACTCGCGTTTTTACGCAAAAATTGTAAAGACGCCGAAAAAAATCGCAAAATTACCGATCATTATGAAAAAAACGCAATCGGACGCATTCGGCCCGTTCGTGGGTTAGTAAATGTGCCCCTAAGTCTCCTGTGTGCTGCAGTATCTGATTATCCTTTAGGGTTATTCCACTGCAGTATGTGCTGGTGCTAGAAAGATAAATGATAATAACGTTAATATGTTGATAGTTGGGTATAACGACTTAGGAAAACCATTTAACTTCTTCAGTCATCTATACTGCAAGTTCAAAGGTAAGGCAGATAAACACAGTAGCCATGCAACTGAACCTTAATGTCAATGTAAACATGTGCATTAATAAACAAAGTTAATCTCTGGGTTACTCATTTTTCCATTCAGTGAAAATACATATAAATACAAGCTAAACCCTCAAACTGTTGTCACACTGCCTGAAATCCTATCATCATTCTCAACCAAAGGTATTAATAGGCAATGTCCCACTTCCTTGCCATCCTTTAGCTTTATCCTTACAAAAGACAAAATATTTCAGTGCTAAAGTTTTTCTTTGCAAAGATATCCGATGCATAAAAAATCTCCAATTACTTGTACCTAATATTTTGGAAGGCCAAGGTTAAGATAGTAATTTTTAGATTATTCATAGGGCAGGGTACCTAATTGTTCAACATGAGTTTAGTGAACAGGGCTTGTGTGAACAAATTTTTTGCCTATTGTTTTAATTATGAAAAATCAATGGTTCTTCTTACTTACTGAACAGGAAGATTAAAGCTACTATATACAGGTATGGGATCCCTTATCCAGAAACCCATTATCCAGAAAGTTCCAAATTACGGAAAGACCATCTCCCTTAGACTCCATTATAAGCAAATAATTCTAATTCTTAAAAATGATTTCCTTTTTCCCTGTAATAATAAAACAGTACCTTGTACTTGATCCCAACTAAGTTATAATTAATCCTTATTGGAGGCAGAACAATCCTATTTGGTTTATTGTATCTTTAAATTACTTTTTAGTAGATTTAAGGTATGGAGATCCAAATTACAGAAAACCCCAGGTCCCGAGCATTCTAGATAATAGGTCCCATACCCGTATATACTCCATGTACACCTTACAAGATAACGAGTATAAAACCTTTGACTTTACCCTTTGTTGTGACTGTTGTGTAAGTCCATAATGCATGGGGACTATCTGTGCACTACTAACCTAATGATATACACCAGAACAGAAATGAACAGCCTTCACTTCACCATTTGGTGATCCTGGTGTGTAATTCGGCGCCTAATGATCACCACTGCCTACACATTAAGGCCCCTTTCCAGGTCTGCACCTAAAAGGAGTAAGAAAGGCTAAGTCACTTGGGGGTGCCGAAATATTAGACACCCCCAGTGACTTTAATCGCTTACCTTTTACTCTAGGCTGCTCCCCCTTTTAGGAGAAAACCGCACCAGCCCGGGGTACCTGCGAGCGTACCTGTCTCCTCTCCCTTTTGCTGTCTTCACGCTTGCGCATGTGCAGTAGAATGAAATACTGAACGTTAACAAAAAAGTCGGCTTTTTCACTTTACTGAGCATGCGCCAGCCCAGGGATTCCGAAGACAGAAGAAATAAGGAGGATGATACACTAGCAGCAGCTACCCCGGGCTGGTGTGGTTTTCTCCTAACAGAAGCACCAGCTCGGGGTAAAAGGTAAGCGATTAAAGTCACTGGGGGGTGACTAACATTTTGGCAACCCCCAAGTGACTTAGCCTGTCCTTCTCCTTTAAGTCCATTTCACCAAATGCACAGGTGCAGTTGCATTTGTTTTGATGGATGAGGTCAAACCCAATTACACTGGAATTAAAGAAACCAGTGCTATATTTTAGTTTCCCAGAAGTACAAATATGGTTATACTGTATATCTGCAGGGAAGCCTAGAAGATGATACTATAAAGATTTCTGGCAAAACAGAAAGTAGCAAAAACAACAAGAGAAAATATAACAGAGAAAATGTGTAAATTCTAAAAAGTATCCAGTGTTGGTTAAGAGGCTGAGGGTATCACAAGAATTTATTCATGCCTGGCAGCCTCAGCATTATTTCATAGTCAATTTGGGTTAAAAAAAAAAAAAAAACAAAGCCTATCAAATTCCACCCCTCTAGATGAACCCACATGCATATATACACATACTTATTACAGAGGTAACTATACACTCACATAGATTTTCTGATTTTCTGTAGAGGCACTCAAGGGCACAAGCCTAGGGTGGAAGTTTCATGAAGCCTAAATTTGTCCAAAACTTTCCTGTGCACCATAGACCCAAAGCAGATTGTGGTAAGAGCATTTTGACCATGGAAGATTGAGAGGACTGGTGATCAAGACACCACATATGGCAGTGGCCAAACAACTTGGCATTTGGACCAGAAGCTGTGACAAAATCATTTGAAATGCATCATATACAATATAAATTAATATTAGTCATTTTCTGACTTACTGATGTTGGAGGAAATTACTATTTGTATACACAGAAAACATACTGGTAAAGAATAGCTTTACCAGACCATGGTGACCACAAAGTGCCTTGCACCTTGCTTGTTCATTTGTCAGTATGTAATTATCCTACCAACCACACCCCTCACAATAACACATTGTTCTACCACAACAGTACTCACAGAAACATAGATTGATCTCATGTGTTTATCTTCTCACTGCTGTGGAACCACATTTTCAGATAGTTGCTTATTTGAATAATGTCACAAAGGTACACCCATTTGGGTTGTTTGTCACCACTCTTTTCTAGCTATATAATGTTAAATAGTCAGTCTTCTAGGAATAGACTTATATTGCTTACAAAAGCAATATAAGGCTAAGGACCCACGGAGCTGTTCAACCTCAGATCTCTGTTGCCTGCAGAGATTAAAATGAAAACCTTTCTTCAAAGTCAGGCTCATCATAAAGGGTGCAGGATATAATTGCTCAGTTACCTGTGGGCAAGAGGCCTAACATTCCTGTCATCACATTTGCATACATGGGGCATTAAAAATTAGGTGCCTAAGGAATGTGACAAAACCAGTACTTTCTTGATAATTGCTACTCAACAGAACACCTACTTTTATAATTAGAAACGAACCTAATAAAAAAAAATAAATTATCATATGTGGAGTTCCATTCCAAGGTATATGCAGCTATAGTAAGGAACGTGAATATTTGTCTAGGATGTGTAATAACTTCTCAAAGAACTTCACAAATAAAAAATAGTCCATAATTAAAATACCCAGAATACACTGGATGAAATTATAAAGTTATTAAATATGTATAGGGGTTTAGATGCACCGGCTATTTTCACTGGGCTGACAGCTCAGAAGGCCATCCTCCCATATTGTATCCTGTACTGCAGCTAGCTGAACTATTTTCTCCCTGGCAAGTAAAGGCAATCTTGGACAAACTGCACCATGATGCATTTTTAAACTTTTGCGGTGATGAACTTAAAACAAATGTTTCATATATCTGCAATGGTAGAACTGTATTAGGCCCTTTAACTTGACTGCATGCAATGTTGGTATGTGTGTAGAAATGTGGGGTTTTTTTTGTTGTTGTTGTATAGTTTCCTTGAACACAGCTCTCTGTATCCCCGTGACAATGGCATTCTGAATAATAAAAAAAATACCTCAGAGGTGCGCTGTTTCATCTAAACCTGTAAGTGCTGTGATCTGTGCATTGTTGTTATAGTCACTGGTACCCAGGCATTATATATACAGTATATATATATATATATATATGTGTGTGCTGAGCATGTGAATACACGTTCATGTTAAAATAAATAATTATGTCTGCTGTCACTGTTCCCTTTCTCTGTCTGTAATAACCATGCAGCACACAATATGAAAGAGGGTATATCCCATAATTACCCCAGGATATTTTACTCTTTTCTTCACTTTCAGAAGGTTGAGAAAGCCCAGGCCAACCTGCCAATGTACTAAGCCAAGAACCCACACATTCTAATGCGAGCAAGTCAGATATAAGAAGCAAGTAATGTGGTAAGTATGCTTTACACACAGATGAGAACAGGAATAAAGTCACAAAAGCGATAGGCACATAGAGGGGCGAGGGAATGAGCACTGTACCTGTACACACCAGGCAAGGTGATGGCGACCCTGGGGACAGTCAGGCTTCTGTGCCTAAAGTTACCTGGGCGCCGCTCATCTGTGCAGCCCCAGGCACACAATAGGCAGGACGCGGTTCTACAGGTTTCCCTTGTCGCACAGAGCGGGGAGGCTGTCAGGGGAACACTCCGGGGAAGTGACAGCTCTGGCTTCTACTCATTGCAGATGCACAACAGAGCGGGGGGAGAGTGTTAAGCAGCAGGCTAGGGCTTAGCCCTTCAATCCCTTGCATGGAGCTGCACTTTGCTGTATGGGTGGGGAGGCACAGGATTAGTTACACGGGCTGCTTAGAGTTTGTGCCTGACATAAGATCAGTAAAGGCCATAGGGAAAGGGAGGGGGCAGGGAGGAGCTGTGGGAGGGGCTGCCAGACCTGCAGGTCCCGGGCTGAGGTGAGCCAAGTACAACGCCCCTCCCCCAGCGAAACCTGAGGCTTGTGATCTCAGCATCCCGTCAGTGCGTGTACCTCATAGGCAAAGCCGCCCGCAGCCTAGTTTGCATGAGTGCAGGGACATAACACACATGGAATGCTCTGCTGCATTACGTTACTAAGGAGAGCACATGTAAACTTCTGCTTGACTTGTATTTTATTTATTCATGTAAATCAATGGTCATATTCTACCTCTATCTGACGATTCAGTGTTAATGTTTAGCTGATGTTCCAGCGCCTTCAGAGGTGCACAATAAAATTCATATTCATCGGCGAAAGCCTCGCGAGTCTTTTTCGGCGATTTGCGCGAAATCGCGCCGCCGCGTCTGCCATCCCGCCGGCGACTTACATGTTCGCCGGTGGGATGGCAGGGAGAAGGCAACTCGGGGAGATTAGTCGCCCGCGAACAGGGAGTTTTGCCGCGGGCGACTAATCTCCCCGTGTACCAGAGCCCTAAATGGGTTGTTCGCCTTTAAATGAACTGTTAGGATGTTCTTGTCTTAGTGTTCGGAGACAATATGCTGTGGGTCTTAAATTTTTATTCTATAATATACTAAAAGTTAACTTAAAGGTGAACCACCCCTTTGAGTATTGTGATGAATCACAAGAAGCAATGATTTTTGAGAGACAAATGCTCTAGCACTAATGCAGAGCTAATAACTTTACTTCAGAAATAAATATTATTTTTTTATTTTTAGTAACATGTATTTATACAGCACCAACAGATTCTGCAGCACTGTACAAAAGATGAATATATATGTAAATGATGAACTAACATGCAAATAATATCCAATACAGGAGGTAAATAGGGATCTCCTCAACAGAGCTTACAAACATTTAGCAAAACAATAGTGTTCTAAGAAACTCTGCAGTCTTCTATTGATTTATTTTGTCGTATTTGAATTTCTGTTCTTAATCTCTTCAGTTTGGTTTTAACCAAACAGCAATTTAACCCACATCTAATGACAAATATTGACATATATAGAGCAGCCACAGACTAGAAAATCATTAGGAGAGGATCTAAGCAGAAAAACTGTTGATGATATTAATAAGGATAAAAAGCTAGACTTATTATCAATCTGCTTTCTATTTGCCGTGGTCTGTAACTCTAACTACCAGTTTTTTAAAATCTCAGGCTTGAGAGCGACAGACTAGAAAGAAAAAGAGTTATAAACTATTAGTCTTGAATTTTGGACTTTGTGATAACATGACAGCACACTATGATGAGCCACTACAGGCTTTTTGAGTTGCCTCTTATAAATAGCCCAAATAACCATACTCTTCCTCCTCCTCTCTTTTCATAGTCTTACTTTCATTTTAAGGCCAGTTACCAGTAATGCCACCATCAAGGGATTATATAAATCTGCCTCTTCTACCACTGGTGCTTGGTCATTAAGCTGTTTAACTGTGATTCAGCCAGCTACTACTTACAGCAGTGATCCCCAAGCAGTGGCTCATGAGAAACATGATGCTCATCAACCCCTTAGATGTTGCTCCCAGTGGCCTGAAGGCAATTATTTTTGAATTCCTGACTTGGAGGCACATTTTGGTTGCATAAAATCCAGGTGTAATGCCAAATAGAACCTCCTGTAGGCTGCCAGTCCACACAAGGGCTACCAAAAAGCTAATAACAGCCCTATTTTGGCAACCCCAGGAAGTTTTTCCATGCTTATGTTGCTCCTCAACTCTTTTTACATTTGAATGTGGCTTACGGTTAAAAAATGTTGGGGACCTCTGACTTACAGATTTCCTTTGATTCCTGCCCTTTCCTGTGATTCTTGCCTTGCTCCTGAGTTCCTGTAACTCCTGCATTGTTTCCCTTCCTCACACCTGGTTTGTTCCCAAGTTCCTAAATCCCTGCCTGGTACCTGGCTAGTTCCTTTGCTTCTGCCTTGCTCCTGAGTTCTTGTGCTTCTGTTGCTGTTCCTGTGTTTCTTGCCCAATCCTATGAATTGCTTGGTTTTGACTTCCAACCTTTATATTGAACCTTTGGATTTTATTTCAGACTGCATTTTCCATCTGTCTGCCCTGACCTCCATACTGTATACTTTGCTCATTGCATCCATTTTCCAAGAGCGGGTCTTACAGTCTCACATTTATAAAAAATGCTCAATGCCCCATTTACCAGTGTTATCAAGCATATGGGCACCAGTCCCTCTAAAATCAGTCCTGACATACTGTCTTGTTACCTTGCTAAAATTTTAATTAATGTAATCCCTAAATGTAAAGTAAACAAAAAACAATTAGGCAAAAATTAATCAGGCCAAGTTGTTTCCTATGATTCTATAATAAAGTAGTAGTTTCCTATTCCTATTCTGAAGATCTGGGCCATGTGCACCTGAATTCCATGTTACTATTTTTAAGCACTGAACCAATTCTTTTAGGATTATATAGAAATGAAAAGTTACAGATGATGTTCACTTAGTCTGCATCCTTAAACATTACGCATAATTTCTAGAAAGTGTGACAAGGGCCAACATTAGCTGCCATCTTAGCTTCTCCAGTTGGCTATTGACCCACTTCGTGGCCAAAATAGTGCCTGTCCAACCTATATCTGGCTAGGGATCAGCATATTTTGAAGTCCATTTGAATGCTGTAGACCAAGTGCTTAAAATTACGGAAATGTTTCTGGATAATAAAGAGATCATATGTAGATAAGTTAAAATAGCTCGCCAGGTTAAATTAATAATTTTTAGTTGTATCATGGCTGGTCCATTAATTTTTATGATGTATTTATTGAGTTTCACAAAACAAAAATTACCAGGGAGTGCTATATGTACTGGAGTGGAAAGAGAGGGAAAAATGAGGGACAACCTAAAGAAATAGTAGGGAGTAGGCACAATTAGATTTTATGCACCCTTGGAATGTAAAGAGAACAAAAAAACACAAAGTAAAGGGCTTTCATTAGTTTGGTATAACATAAGGGCTTTGTAAAAACTGCAGATTTGTATTTGTTACATATAGGAACTAGAGGTTGGTTTCTATTTGGCAAGAGTACTTGCCGCCTAGAAAAAAAGGAACCTTTTTTTAACAGATATAAGTAATAATAATTTGCTTGTTTAAAAAAAAAATTAACTATAAGAAGTGATAAGGTATTCAGTTGGCTTTTGTTTGCACTAAGCTATGTGACCATGATACATGAATAAGAATATTAGGGGTTAGGCTAAGTTTAAGATTTTGGGGTTTCATGTTGGGCCATGGATCAGGAACATGCATATAAACTGTCCTTCAGTATTCTGTCATACCATAATGTCCTTCTTATTATGCTTTAGTTAATCTAGATGGGGACTACAGAAGCTTGGTTGTTTCATTATCCTTTACAGTCTCTGGCGGTGTGTACCCAGAATATAAATTGTGCACCTGAATATTAAACTTCTTTTAAGGAATAAAGTAGCGTATATAACATAATATGTTATGAAATATCAGGCAAGCTTTTTACTAAGAATTTTTTTCCTCGTTTGATAATAATATTCCTTTAAAGTGCTTCCAGATCATCCTTTGAAATTAAATCTGTCAGTGCAGCAGCTGTCACTTTACACTATTCTGAATTTGTTAAATTTTAGTATAATTAATTAGGCAGCAATTCAGATTAGTGCAATTAATGACTATTTATGCAGACACTGAAATGCAATAATAATTTCTGGGATCAGCAGGATGTGTGCCTAACAATTAACTAACAAAGAAACTCTGGCTATTCTTCTTTTTTGCATGTAGGTCCTACATCCCTAGGGTGGTTAAAAAAAACACAGAACAAATATTGAAAACCCAATATGAAAATATTATTATATATAGAATGTGTTTTTTAAAATATAATTCAAGTGCCCTGCTTAAAATATTTACTTTGCAACTTAAGTGCAGTAATGGTATTAAACAATGAGACTAGTAAAAGTCTAGGGGAATAGGATAAGGGCCTGGATGAATGTTATTATTAACATTTATTTATAATAAATAAAAAATGTTGTGCCTTGGGGATATTACGAAGGGAAAAGTTATTGGCAGTGGTATTAATACAATTATAGAATGATGTCAAAGAGTCAGAGATTGTACCCAGACAGCATGGATAAAAAGGATGAGGTTTGAATGGAAAGACTATTATCATATCCATTTGACCAGGGACATTAATTCATCCAGGAGATAGTTGGGGTGTAGTTAATGATCTGGATACTAAGGGATTGGAGAATTTACATTAGAATGGAATTGTTATCAGTATCAAAGGCACCTTTCAATACATTTGAATTGTTCTCAGGTGCTGCATATGCAATCCATACTCATTAGAAACTATAGTTTTTCATGCAAGTACATATGTAGCCCATATACAATCAGAACAGGAAAAGATGATAGACAATATTCAAATCACCTGAATCACTGAATTCTGAGTTCTGCTGAATGCCCCTTAAGGTCCCCATACACGGGCAGATCCACTCGCTTGGCGATGTTGCCAAACGTGCAGATCTTCTCCCGATATCCCCCACCTATGGGTGGGCAATATCAGGAGAATCCAGGGTAATTCAGTCGTTTGGCCCTGGGGCCTGTGGGTTAAACTTTGCTGTCTATGAGATTTCCATGGTATCACACAGACTTCTTTGTATGACATCATGATTGTATAGTAATATGGCCACCAAACATGACATATCAAGTACATAACCCCACAGCATGGGGTTAGACCATCATTCTGTGCGAAAGATTAGCACGCGTCTAAGACATTTATGTAAAGCCAGTAATACATGTTTTTTTGCTTTATTGGAGCGGCCCATGGAGTAGTTGTCCCATGAACATCATTACCTGTAATGACAAGATGACAAGCAGTATATATATATATATATATCTGCAGTTCCTTTATCTGTAGTCTGATCCATACATTAGCAACCCACTAATGAGTTGTTAAAATAAACTATGGCCCAATATTCTGTA
This sequence comes from Xenopus tropicalis, assembly GCF_000004195.4. NCBI lineage: Eukaryota > Metazoa > Chordata > Amphibia > Anura > Pipidae > Xenopus > Xenopus tropicalis. Next base: position 56,160,489 of record NC_030677.2, read on the forward strand.
AATTGCTTGAAAAATAGTTATTTTATACATAATGCTTAGGCTATTTGTTCAGTTGCTTTGGATATAAAAATATAGTCTATAAGTCAAACGCAGGACTGTAAAGGTTGGGTGTGATTCTTTGCTTGTTCTTCAAGTACATGCTACTCTGTAAAAATAAATCTTTATTAAAATGCATTTAATAAATAATACAGATTGTGGTTGAGTCTCTACATTTCTGCAATAGACATTAACCCAATTACATAACAATATTCCAACTATATGCGCACATGTTCTACATGCTAATAGATTTACATAGATATAGACTTGTACCTGAGAAACAAGTCTATTATCACAAGCCTCTCCCACACAGTACAGAATATGAGACCCCACCCTTGTTTTCTATGAACAGACGTCAAACACCCATTTATGAAAGGATTACACTTGCTAAAGCATCTGTTTTTTTAGTGCACAAGGGTGTATCAGTAATGCACAGGAAAAGCCTAGAAATACCCTTAAATATCTCAGATGTGTAAAGGAATTGTTTCTTTTCAACTTAACGTTTAGCACAGTGTAGACAATTCAGTTTTCATTTCTTGTGTTTTTTTAAAAAAATAATACAACTTTTGTTCTGCATCTTCCAGGCTTGTAATTTAAACTGTTACCTGGTGGAAAGCATTTACTTAACCTAGCAATGAGGGACCAGTTTACAAATCAAAATGGCTGATAAGTACTAGAGAACCTGAAAATAAAATAAGCAATAATAAGAACTACAATTAAAAAAAACGATAGCTTGCAGTCATTTTCTTTTTGGATGCTGGGGTCAGTGACCCTGACAACTATACAACATTTATTTTTATTTTTAACATCATAACCTTTATTGATCAAACAACATACATTGTATGTGCATCAGCTGTTACACATAGTGCTGAAGGCAACAGTAGCATTGTACATGAATACAAGGTATTACAACCAAACAAGAAAAATAAAAAACCGTAAACTCAAGGCAATCGCAGATGTGCATTTGTTGTCTCTTACTCTGTTGTTTCTGCTATTGTAGTTAACACTTCCCTCCAATATATTTGCAGTCTGTTTACTCCCACATCCTGCCTGAGTCTGAGTCACATCTATTACAAGTGGAAGATATCAAAGGGTTTATCCTATGCAAATGTATCGGTGTAAGGCAGTGGTCCCCAACCAGTGGCTCGTGAGCAACATGTTGCTCACCAACCCCTTGGATGTTGCTCTCCAAGGACTTAAAGCAGGTGCTCATTTTTGAATTTCTGGTAAGGAGGCAAGTTTTGGTTGTATAAAAACCAAGTATAATGCCAAACAGAGCCTTCTGTAGGCTGCCAGTCCCCATAGGGGCTATAAAGTAGCCAATTATAGCTCTTATTGGCACCTCCAGGAACCTTTTTCATACTTGTGTTGCTTCTCAACACTTTTTCCCTTTAAATGTGGCTCACGGGTATAAAAGGTTGGGGATCCCTGGTGTAAGGTATGCCCTATGAAGGATAAGCCTCTGAATCATGTTGGCGTTGGAAAAGACAAACCCAGATGCCTCTAGACTAGAGCATCCAGCCATTCATCATCGGTGAATGTGGGGATGTCAGCCGCCATGTACTAAAAAGGCTAGCATTGGTCTGATTATGTTTACAAAATCTTAGTACATCATATAGATTAGATATCAGGTGTTGATTCTCTTGTAACTCCAGTATCCTACCGAAGAGTGGTTTCCCCACTTTAAAAGGGTTAGTCAGGTAAGCATGTTGTATCTGCCTATATATCAACTATTAAGTATCTGGAATCTCAAATTCCTGGTGGATCCTGTCAAAAGATTTAAGTGGGCTGTATTTTATTGGGTGTTGTACCAGTTTTACACCTTTATTATTCCATGCTTGTTTGGCTTCTATGTGAACAAATTCATGAAGTATCAAATTACCCCATATCAGTATATCTGGGTGTTTGGGTTGATAAGCACATATTGTTTGTGCACATGACCAAATTATCAGGCCAACTGTAGTAGTGCATGGGCTGTTTTACGAGCCTTACCTAATGGGGTTTTTATTACCCCCTGCAGCAGTGGATTTTCTGGATTATTCAATACCATTAGTATCGCTGAGGAGGGGCAAAGTGAACCAGGAGTAAGCCAGGGCTTTACATGTGATAGCTGGGCTTCCAAATAATATAATTCAAAGTCTGGCAAGGCTGCTCCCCCGTTGTCTGCGGCTTTTTTAGGGGTATTTAAATTTAAGGTCCCCATACACGGGCAGATATTCCATTTATTCGGGTGCAGGCACATGTAGGAGGTGTAGGGTGGAATTTTCGGCAATCGCTATTCCGCTTGCCGAAAATTATCCACCCTACGCCTTGTCTGGCATTAACCTAAACATATCCACACAGAACCCAAAACTACTGGAAAAGTGAATGTGTCACTTGTATGAATGTTTTAATCTAAGAAAATATAAAGATTGGCAAAACACTGAACATGTCCAGAATATTGTAACTGATGAAAAAAATGGCATGTTAATTTGTCAGTTTGGATTAAAGGAACCTCTAAATCATATTTAAAATCTGTTAACTCTTGAAATAATATCAATATTTGATGAATTTTTGTGTAACCTTGCCTGTACCTTTGTAAATGATCAATCATGTGTTTGTAAAGTTCTAAGTTGTCTTACACATTAAACAATGTAGGCTGAAAAGTATAATTCCTTATCGTTTTTCCGTCTTGATGTAAATTGGTAGAGGGATGTGATCTGTTATTCAGAATGCTTGGGATCTGGGGCCTTATTTACTTATGTCCTGATTATATACATTATATTTCCTTCAGTCCTGGAATTTAAAATCATAGCAAGTGGTTGAATGTAAAGTGGAAGTGCTGAATGTAAAGTGAAAGTAATAGATTGCCCGCCTCTATGCATACAATATATGATTGATGGCTCAGATTTTTAAACATATTTATAACAGGTATATATGTTTTAATAAATAAATAATTTTTGATTCCATGTTTCAATTTCAAAGGACTTTTTTTATGTACATGCCCTTTAGATGGGCAGCTGCTTTTTTTTTTTTTTATTTTAACTTTTTATTGAGAATGACATGTTACATAACAATATAATCAATGGTATATACAGTTGTATATTATTACATCAATAAACTGCACAGTTATTAACCAAATATAATTCTTGCATATCTCAAAAGATTTTAATTATACAGCTTTTTATGTGTGGGTGACAGGTACCCTTAAAGGAATACTGTCATTGGAAAACATGTTTTTTTACCAAAACACATCATTTAAGCCTTGCTGCATCATAAGCACACTGATTTTTATTTAATGCCAGGGTAAGTGTTATTAACTGGGGAGCCTAATTTGGGCCATTTTGGTGGGGTGGTCCCGGCTAGGCAGCAAATAGAGCCTGCCACTGCCTCTCTCCTACAACTATCACTGTAAGGGTTTTTACAGACGAACATTCCACTACAAACACATGAGGTTATGCAGTTCTCTCTTCAATCACACTAATTCAAGCTTTCCCTTGTGGCTGAACTCATGAAAGCGCCACCATAGGGGAACTCATGTGCTCTGATGGGACAAATCAAAAAGGGGATCAGAATAAAAGAAATTATTTTCTGACACACACCTTTTACAATTTGTAGTGCTGATCACAACACTAAAACGGTTGAAGAGCATAGCTGTGCTTAGGAAAGAAATTATGTTGTATCATTAATGTAGGTGTATATCAGCTTAGGGTGTGTTACAGAAGTATAGAAGTGAATAGAAGAATGTGGATCATTGTATAGTGCATTTCAGTAGAGTGAAATAACAGAGATATTCAGTTCACAACATCCAGTAAAAATGCTTAACTACTATTAGAGTTAGAATCCACGAAACCATGATCACGAACACAACTGAATGCTCTAAGAGGAGCATAAAATACTCAGTGTGAAGCTGTTAAATATTTTAATAGCCATATAAAATGAAAGATTAAGAAACTGAAGACACTGCTGAAATGAAGGCATCCAATCCAGAGTATAAGAAAAAGGTGCTAACATTTAGAAATGCTATTTTTTTAAGTGTTATGGTACGTATATATGCTCCATATGGGGCAACAGAACATTTAGGGGCAGATTTATCAAAATGTGAGGTTAGAACTTAATACATAAAAACTCACCAACTTCATGTTCATTCCTATGGGATTTTTCAAAGCATATTTATCAATAGTTGAAAGTTAGAGTTCACGATTTGATAAATAAGCTTTCAAAAATCCCATAGAAAAAAATCCCATAGAAAAAAATCCCATGAATAGAACATATTCGGTTTCTGTCTTTTTCATCAGGATTCGGCCAGATCCATGCTTCTGATCTGACGTGACTTTTTGTCACATAAACACGGAAACTTAACATTTCTTGCCGCGTGCTACCCACACGATTGTCTTTGTATGTATGTATGTATATCTTTATTTATATAGCGCTACTTATGTACGCAGCGCTGTACAGTAGAATACATTAATACAAACAGGGGGTTAATAAGATAATAATAGATAAATACAAGGTATAACAATAAATACAGATAAATACAAGATAAATACAGTTGCAACAAGTTAAGAGTCAAAGACACAAGAGGATGGAGGTCCCTGCCCCGTAGAGCTTACAATCTATATGTCTTTCACTTGTCCTAATTTGCATATGGAAATTAGGATTCGGTTTGGTGTTCGCCCAAATCTTCGTGGTTCGACCGAATCCTAAATTGGTGGATTCAGTGCATACCTAATATATTGACATTTTAACTCACATTTTGATAAATCTGCCCCTTAAAGGAATACTGTCATGGGAAAACATTTTTTTTTTTTCAAAACACACATCACATTAATAGAGCTTCTCCAGCCAAATCCTGCATTAACACAAACATATTTTTTTTTCTATATTTAATTTTGAAATTTCACATGGGGCTAGTCATATTCTTCATTTCCCAGGGTGCCACAGCCATGTGACCTGTGCTCTGATAAACTTCAGTCACACTTTACTGTTGTGCTGCAAGTTGGAGTGATATCCCCCCCTCCCAGCAGCCGATCAGCAAAACAATAGAAAGGGAGCAAGATAGCAGCTCCCAGTAGGTATCAGAATGGCACTAATTGTAAGAAATACAAGTCTGGCTTGGGACTCCTCCAGTTACATGGGAGTAGGAGAAACAATAGGTTACCTGAAAGCAGTTCTAATGTGTAGCGCTGGCTCCTTCTGAAAGTTTAGAGTCAGGCACAATGCACGGAGATGGTGCCTACACACCAATATTACAACTAAAAAAAATACATTTGTTGGAGCAAGAATAACATTTTAAAAGGAAGGACTACTTAAGTAACATAATAAAAGTGTTTTTTCACGCAACTGACTGCGGTAAATTTACCACAACTGCACATAAGCTCTTTTTATTTTTGCCAATAACATTATAAAAATAATGAACAATCTTTTAAAAAGACCTAAAGATTTGACAAAAATCCCTGCAATGGAGAAATGGGAAAAATGTCTAAATAAAAACTTTTCTATGAAAGATTGGCAAAAAGCAATAACCAGGACATAGAGCTATACAAAATGCATAACACACCAGGAGATTTTTTACAAAATTTTATATAATTGGTACCAAACCCCCTTTAAATTGTCACAGATTTATCCAGGAAATGTTAATACTTGTTGGAGATGTAACACAAAAATAGGAGATATTTTACACATATGGTGGTCCTGTTCTATCATCCAATCCTTCTGGACTTCAGCATTTTTTCTGATTTCGAATTACTGTATATTTCACGAGATTTTGTTATATCCCCAGAACTGGTGTTATTAAACATTTATGACAAAATTCTTAACAAAGGTCTGGAAATAGTAATTTTTCAATTATCAAATACAGTGAGACTTTTAATTGCCAGGCATTGGAAAAAACAGGAGGTCCCAAACATTTCCCAGCTTATGAGAGAAGTTGGCAGTAATATATAATATATTAGGGGTAGGCAGAAGAGGTACCTGCTTGGTGCCCCTTGTCTTTGTGCCCTAGGGAGGTGCCTCTTCTGCCTGCCTCTATTTCTGGCCCAGGCAAAGATTTAGAATTAGTTGTAGAAGAGCATGGCAAACTATTCCAGAAAGAATTAAAAAGGTTTTCTTTTTGTGTGTGTTAAATATTTGATGGTGTGTATACAACCTTTAGAGAACATATAATGCACCTTTTTAAAAACAACAGGAAAACAATTATTGGAGAACTTTGCAAACAGTTTTGCAGATGACCTCAATTGTGTTTTCCTAACAACAATGGAATTTTTAATGGCAGATGGTGCTTGTTTGCAACCCTCAATATCACTGATCAATACAGCACATTTTTTTTATATTATTGGAATGGGGGGCTGTGCTGCATTGCACACTGGATCATAAACTAAGATCAGAAGGTCAGGCTGTGCTGCCACCAAAAGTAACAGGATATGTCAGATTCTATATCATGTGCAGGTAGTATATTATTTTCTTTTGTGGAATAAAGCAAACACTTTTAACCCTTTTTTGATGCATAAGTTGTTGTATGTTAATCCTATAAGTTAACATTAGAATTCAAGAAGTTTTGTCAACTGGATGAACTTGACCTAGAAAGGGGCATAGGGCAAGTATCAGGCTAGGATTATATACAGTATAGTAAAAGCCAAAGAAGGGTTGATAAGAGGTTTCATTTCATACCAAAACTTCTATACAAGTATGGGACCTGTTATGGGAATGTTTGGGACCTGGGGTTCTCCGGATAAGGGGTCTTTCCGTAATTTAGATCTCCATACCTTAAGTCTACTTAAAAATCATTTAAATAGTAAGTAAACCCAGTAAGGTTGTTTTGGCTCCAATAAGGAAGAATTATATGTTAGTTGGGATCAAGTACAAGGTACTGTCTTAATATTACAGAGAAAAAGGAAATAGTCTTTAAAAATTTGAAATATTTCATTAAAATGGGACATGGCCTTTCCATAATTCGGAACTTTCTGAATAACGACTTTTCCTTGGTTATGGCCCAGATTCCTTTTAAAACTGTATTTGCTATAATGGATTGTGAAACGTTCATTTAGTAATGCTGAATCAAGTAATTAAAGGGGAATGGTCACTGATTTAAACATGCACCCAAGTATTATTATTACTATTATTTAAATAATTACTATTATTTAAATAATATTATTTAAATATTACTATTATTTAAATAATATTTAAATAATTTAAATAATATACCAGTCATCCTGGAATCTGCCAGTCATAAGAGGTAAAATCTATTAGTGACTCACAGCACGAGTGTGTTGGTCGCACAGTGAGCGTGCCATAATTTCACAGCTGCAATGCAACCAACTCTGTTCCTCTTGTGAGGTGGTGTTGGTGGTACACATGGGGCCAGATTATTCTCATGTAATTTACTTCCATGTTACTTATATATGAGTTTGTACAAGTTTATGTGCATGCTGACTGATTTGTGTTTTGGCTCCTGTGCACGTCTGGCTAACGGGTCATGGACACGGGTCGTTTTTCTCCACATGCATACATACATCAGTGAAGAGAAGCCAGCCCATTGCTTTCTGTACCTTGTATGTGTGTGCACTGACAGCCACTAAATCAGTCTATATGTAGACTAGTCAAATAATTTCATAACAGTATGATGTGGAAATCAATTATGGGCATAGAGGGGGTACATGATCGTTTATCATGCATCTAAAGCTAACTAAAGGATGTTCCAGGCAAAACATCACGGCTGCCTTCAGTTAATGATTTTTGCACAACATAAGAGTGCAAAAGTGTAAGTTAAAAGCTTGTTATCCTGTTGTTAGTGTGTATATATAGTTATATATATATATATATATATATATATATATATAGTTATATATCAGTTATTACTTGCTTAACAATGTCATTTCTGTCACATGACTCACTGAAACTTGTATTATAATAAAAAATCTACGCCCTGTTGTAAAAGATGCAGATGCCAGAAGAAACCTCATTGTCCCATGACCTGTATAAATATACATAGACATATGTATAATATCCTTATATTTTACAAGAGGGGATAACATTCGTTATATATATACATCAGCAAAGAAAATTACCTGTGTGGCATTAACCTTAAGAACTGCTTGAGTGTCCTGGAGAGAAACAAATTATTATCCTAGTCCCCTGCTGGTAACTTGGCTTGTCTGACATTGGTGCCTCTTTTGGATTTCATCTACTTGCTTGCTGCCTGCCTCTGACCATTATCAGCACTCTAACCAGGTAAGCAATTAATATCAACAATTAAGACAAATGCAAAAAAATAAATTTTTTTATTGATGTTGCATTTGCCTAAACTTTAACTTTGCCTTTAGCTACCATATTTAACAGAATAAAGTAAAATGACTAGAGAAAAATAAGCAGGCAAGAAAAAAATCATACTATCTAAACCATGTTATTTTATGCAGAGTTTTAAAGCTGGTGTCTATTGTGTTAATGCAACTGCATCCATCAGATCTCATTTTTTCACGTCCTTCTGATGTAAATTAGGATTTATAAAAGTTTCCACAGAAGAAAATGTTTATAAATGAGACAAGACAAAAGAAGGACGAACAATCTTACTGTGAAAAATATATTGTGGGACAGCAAACAATAACATAAAATGATTACAAGACCTAGATCAGACCTCCTACAGTTAGAAATGAAGCACTGACAGGCTAGAATTCTGTAATTCCATTAGCAGTACATCATGCTCAGTTTCATACTGGCAGGTTTCCAAAAATGTAAGAAATAGAAACATTTCCATTCTAGGTGTATAACAGTAATATAAAGGCTAGTTATGTATGTGCTTGTTTCATAATACAGGACAGCAGTATATCTTGTGGTATGTACATACTGATCAAAACAATCTGCTTGTAATGTAGGAATGCATGTGTACAGCCTGTTCACAAGAAGATTGGCTATAAAAATCATTCTGGAATATAAATGACCAATTGGACCAAGATCTCAGTGTGTGATATTAACACCAAGCATTAATCTGTAAGGGAACATAGGTTCAAACTATGTGTTCTTTCTACTACAATCTGATAAGAAATTCAAGTGGGTGACTATGCTATGAGCATTTATTACTATTTACTTTTTTATTACTATGTTTTTAGTTCCTCTCCTAGACATATTCCAGTCCGTCAAATGAACCACTGTCTGGTTGTTAGGGTAATTTGGACCCTAGCAACCAGATAGCTGCCAAAATTGTGCAAAATCACTGTACAAAGTACTGTAGTCCATTTATCCATGCCTGCTTGAAAGCTGCCTACAAAATGTTACCTTTCAGAGCATACTTAGATGATTTGTAAAAAAGTCAATTTTGCTGAATTTTTGGTGTTTCAAGTGTAGAAAGACCCTGTGCAACTACACACACATCCCCTTTGGCTGACCATTATTGCAGTTCACACTTACACAGAAGGATAAATAAATATTTAAGAAGATCACTCTTAATAGCCTATAGTGCCTGCCATCATTGGAAGGTCAGTGAGTACTGAACTGGGAAAAATTCATCTGTATTTGTCTCAGCCTAACTACACACTCACCCAGCTGGTACTACCCAAAGCCTTCAAGCCCTCCTGGGCCCTGAACGCTTAATGCAATGAATGAAGAGATGAATGTTGCTTTGGGGAAAGGGGAGTTACCTTTACAAGCACTGTTAACAATATGGTGGGTGCTACCTGATCTGTCTATTAATGTGCAAATGTATTTCAGGTGTTGGAATCATCCAAGTGAAATAATGGATAACAAGCAGTGATGCATTTCTTAAAATCAGTTATGAAGCCATCGTCAAAATTGATCAAAGATGAATATTACTCTATCTAAGCCTTATGGGTGGAACTACCTAACTTAATTTAAATGATTTATAATTATTACAATGCAAAAAAACACCAAACTTTGACAACTTTTTATGACATTGAATATTTTTTCTATTCAGGCCCAATCCTATTAATAATTCAGTCTCTCATTCAAATCACTGCCTGGTTGCTAGGGTAATTTGGACTCTAGTTCATAATTATTACATTGATAGAGCAAAAAATACAGTACAAGTAAATACTAAATTCTCTTAAGCTATATAATTACTATTGTGTTCACAACTGTGGTTTCCTATCATAGTTCCAATTACTATAATTAAACTTGAAGGCAGATTTATTGAAAAAACTCAGTTGAGAGAAAAGATTACAATTGAATTTTTTCCTGACCACTAGAACATTTATGGAAAAACTTGATTTGGAATAACTCCATGAAAATCACCATGTTAAATTCATTTTTTTATATTTCACTTTTTAGAAAAAAGTTTGTTGAAAATACATCTCCCATTGACTTCTACAGAAGCTCATCCAAGCAAAAAAAAATAATTCCAGGAATAACTGTAAATTAACGAAAGGGAACAGCTGCCATACCATAAGCCTAAAACATAGGAAGGCATATAATGCATACAGAAATAATTGCCAGGTACAACAAAGGCTCTCCAATCTAGGCTTGCAAAATCAAAATTACTTTACTGAAACAAAGGCAAGTGCTGCATTGCAGAAATACTGTACAGCTACAGGATCAATTATCCAAAATGCTTGGCATCTAGGGTTGTCTGGTTAAGGGTTCTTCCCCTGTTTCCTTATATCACCATACCTTAAGGCTGATGAAAGCCATATAAACCTTAAATAAACCCGATAGGATCATTTTGCCACCAATATGGTTTCATGCAGCTTATTTAGGACCAAGTACAAGGTTTTATTATTCCAAAGAAAAACATCATCATGATAGAAAATTTGACAAACTAGAGAACTGTTTTACCAAAAATAGCTATATTTTCCCAAAAAATAATTCTGATCCATATTAAAAAAAAACCATTTATTCTCACTTCAAGGTTTGTAATTGTTACTGATTCTTATATAGAGTAACAGGTACAGTATGGGTCAAACCCATATCCAGAAAGTACTTTTCAGATCACCCACCTAGCCAGCCTGGATTCTTGCAAATGTTAGTGTTTGCAGAGAGATACATTTTTATATTGTATATTTTTTATGCGTCTTTACTTATCTTATAGTTTGAGTAATCTTTTATATACAGACAAGGTATGTGTTTTAGTAATGCCATAAAATTGCCATACAGGGTGGCAACAGTAATACACAATAAACATTTATAGTAAAGGGATGGTTCCTCTTTAAATTAAATTTTAGTATGCAAAATAATAATAATTTAGGCCGAGAGATAATGCGGACTGGATGTAATCTAAACAAAAGTGTAATTGGGTCAGGAATAGGACAGGGTATAACTCATTTAGTGCTATTAAAGGGGACCTGTCACCCTAAAAAATAATTCCCAATTGTTTTCTACTGTGTTTGTCAAGCAAAATAAACTTCACCTACACCGTAGAAATTATTTTAATCTTATTTTCTTCAGCCTTGGAATTCCCAATTGCAGCAAGCAGGCAGGCACCATTTTGTGGACAGTGTTATTAAGGCAGGCTTTGCATCCTGCCAAAATCTTGTTTCTGTGCCAGTATTGGGGGGTCCTCATACCCATGTCCATGCACTGGTTACGAAATTATATGGTTAGGAGGGAGGGGGAATGTGAGTAGCTTAGCAACATCTAATAAGTTCTGAATTCAAAGTGAAAGTAACTGTCTGCCCCACCTCTATGCCTAAGGCATCCTAGTTAATATAGCATTGGAAAGCAGTTTGTAGGCTGTTTTCTTGAAATTGCACATGGGGAAACTTTGCATATAGTTGCCCAAATATTTTTCCATTCAAAGGAGAAGATCTGTGCCTGAAGATCAGTTTCCCATGTATTTACATTTGGTGTCAGAACTGAGTTCTATTAGTTGAGAGTATATTTGTGAAATTATACTTGCAGGACAGTAAGTTAAAGGGATGCTATTTTTACAGAGGACTGTGAAGGATTTAATGCCTCTGGGTGTGAGTAGGTAATCTAATGTGTGGAAATTGTTCTGGGTCCACCAATGATATGCAGAGGGTGTTAGGCCAGGTGGAAAGTCTGGATTACCTAATAAAGGTTGCAGAGAGCTATATGTGGGGTGGCGATAAGTTTAGCTTTAACAGTAATCCATAGTTTTAAGTTTTTCTGTTGTCAGACAAAGTAAGGAGGAGGTTGTTAAAGGAGAAGGAAAGGCTAATAAAGAGTTAATCTCAAGCTGCAGGCATACCTTCAGTTCTCTCAATAGTGCCCTTAAGTCTCCCCATATTTCTCCCGTTCAGATGATCAGAAGCCAAACAGGAAGAAAAAATGCTGAGCTGGATAAAGAAAGTTCCCATAATGCCTCACTCCTGCACCAAAAGCAAGACCAGTGTACATGCTCAGTTAGTTAGACTATAAGTCAGCTTCCTGCTGATTGGCTCAGATCCACATTCCTAAGGGGGGAAAGTGAGGTCTTAGCAATCTTGAGGGAGGGGGGAGCAGGAGAGAGCAGAGAGCTGCGTGTCTCTGGCACAGGAAAACAGACACAGCAAATCTTTAGACAGAGAAGTCAGTGCAGTGTTTCTGTGAGTGCTTATGGCTGTATTTACATAGACCTTTCTGATAAAGCTTACTTAGTTCTTACCTTTCCTTCTCCTTTAAGGGGGCTATTGTATCGTTTCAAAATCTAAATAAATTGGGGCTAATCAGGGGCTTGGTAATTGTCAAGCATAAAGACTAGCTTTGTAATTAATGATTCCCTTGTTGTAACCCAAGATGTCTACATTTGTTCAGATCATGTGAGCTAAAGGGTTTATGGCCTAAGCAAATAACAGGGATAATGGGCATCCCTGACGGCATCCTTTCTTGGCATGGCGCGCACCAATAGTATAAATTATAAAAACACTTAAAAAATCACTAAATATATTCATTTATTCACTAAAACACTGGTCAGCAGCTTGATTTTAAAAATACATATCAGGCAAGTAGTCTGTTTAATCAGGTTACGTAGCATGTGGACATTAATTAGTATACTTATTAGTGTTCATCTTGAGTCCTGCTATTGTAGCCAATGTGTATGCCCTTCTCCTCCGCTGAGCACCAGTATTTTTCAGCTTTTGCAGTCCCCCTGGTCTTTTGGGCTGAAGAAATCTCAATTTTCTTTAATGTCCTTAGCAAACAGTGAAGGAGGATGGGTCAGCTTGTTCCAGCTGTGAAGCAGCTCCCTAAGTGTTTCAGGTTATGTGACCCCTCATCGGGGATGCTGTTCTTTGGATTCCTCTTCTTTTTTTAAGGCAACGTGGCACAAGTTAACTCCAATAATAACCAGTACCAATACAAGCCATTTCTAATCAAGCAAACAAATGCAACAAATCAAATATTACATTACCCTCCCTGGCCCCTTTTTATACCACCATTAATATACTTTATCCTTGATTCTAAAGCGTATGGGTTTATGATAATATGATTATCATATACCTAATCATAGATTTCTCTGCCTTCATTATAAGAAGGTTATTTAAGCTGGTATGTTTATCAATCACTGGAGAGGGATTAAGTTTATGTTTTGCTTCTGATTCTTTTAAGCTCTCTTTGGATTGTTTTTTCTTCTTATACAGTATGAAGCAGCTTCAATGAATTAACCCCTAACAAATGCTTTGCGGGCTGCCCATATAATGCTCATAGTGAGTTTCTCATTTAGATTATTCACCTGTTATTCCTGTAGATCGTCAATAATTTGGTCAGTAACTGTATTGTCCATAAGCAAGGATTCATTAAATCACCAATAGTACTTAGTTTGTGTATCTTGAGATAGACTAAACTATTATAATAACGGAGCATGAGTTGAAATAGTTGAAATATTTTAGAAAAAAAAACAGTTTCAGGCCTCTTGGTGGAGCATGAACATTAAGAAAGAAGACATTCTGCCCTTTGACTACCCCAAATGAGAGGATCACATGGTGTATGGCCAGCTTTACTGTTTTAACTTACTTACTTACTTACTTACTTACTTAATCTATCTTTCAAGCTGACTGTTTACAGCATTCTTTATCAGTGCCCATAGACCTACTTTTGTCTCATCAAATATGAACACAATGCCAGGAAGTGGTGTGGTCTGTCAGTCCAGGAGACGTGGACCACAAAGACTGCTGTAAAGAGAAATCTCTATAGCTGGAACAACCTCTTTGTACCATAAAACTAGGCACAGCTAGTAACCTATAATAAGGACAATTACTGTATATAAGAATATATATGTATATATATATATATGATATAATTGTCTTTTTAAAGAAAAAATGCTAAATCTTCAATCAAGGTAATTGTAATTTTTTAATACAAATGCCCACATGAAAATAGTACACAAATAGTATATACAGTACTTTGTGAAAAACAACATACTCCAGATAAGTGAGATTTTAGTTTCCTTGCTCCCGGTATCATTCCCATCTTACTTTATCCCTTGCACATTAAGCAATTTGTCAAAAACAAGAAGATTAAATTGTTCTTGCAGGGCTGATATGTGGACACAAGTGAAACCAATCAAGGTATTGCTTCCGCATAAACATTAATCACCTTTCCCTTGACAAACTCTTGCTATTTTTGTCTACAAATATGGAATTTCCTACATTATGGAGAATACAAAACTCATTTTTGTAACAACATTTTGCAACAACATTTTGCCGCGATTTAAAACCAATTTGTACACTTGTTTTCTATAACCTGATGAAAACACCTAAAAAATAAAGACAAAGAAACAACATAACTCCGTGTTGACTCTTCTGGTTTGTTAATTTCACCTGGGGGTGTTGTATGAGTAACAATTCTACTTGGATCATCTAATATGGCAATAAAGTTATTATTAATTAATTGGTCTAATGCAGAGTTGGCAACTTGTTTTTATCCATCCAAAAGCAACCTTACGCTTATTTTTCATATATGCATACTTATATCTGGAGGGTCATTTTCAAAGTAAAGCAAGTGCCTTAATGTAAAATCAGCCTAATTTAAAATTTGCATTTGTGTCTCTGAGTGCATCCCAACTGTTTCATTCAGATTTCATTCCACAGACACTAATGACACTACACTAAGGAAACATGGCTTCTTTGTGCCCATAATGTTGCCTTTTCACAAATTATTCACACAGTGCCAGGCATTTAAATGGTCAGTACCACATTATGTTTTGCTACCCATGCATTTAATAGCTCTGGGTGGCCAGAAAAACTCCTAAAATTGCTTCCAATTGGTTTTAATAGCTTAATGGTGGGTGTGCACTAACCAATGCATTACTGAGCAACACCTATGCATGAGTGCAAGTACATATGCAAATACATATTTATTAACATCAAGGACAAACATCACTGATGATATTGCCCATAGCAACCGATCAGCAATTGCCCCATGGAATGAATTCTGGGTGTTTTGCTCGCCACAAAGAGCTATTAATGCACAACAACAACAAAATGCATGGAATTGCCCTGTATGCCATTAATGATAAAAGAGTCACCATAAACCAATCACAGCCATTGCATGGAACATCTTTACCCCGGCAGTTGTGCTAAAATGTACACTGTCATGTAACATGAACAATTAACACCCTAAATAGCTACTAAACCCTAAAAATTGTATACCTGGAAATGCCATATTTTATTACTGAACTTGTTGCAACAGCCTAAAGGTTTTGGCATCTCTATAATAGTAATGATCCAGGCCTTAAAAATTGTCACAGGAGTTCCCGATCTTGGATTTTGTTAGAAGTGTCTGTGACACTCACATGCTCAGTGTGCTCTAAGGCGTTGTTGCGAAGATTATTCAATTCTGGTGATAAGTACACAAGTTTCAGAGCTGCCATGTACCAATAATCTGTATTTATACTCACCAGCCTTATGTTGTGACATTTACTGTATTTTCTAAATATACAGTATATTGTAAGTCGGTACCTAAGCTCAGTAAGTGACAGCAGCACAGAGCATATGCAGTCAATCAGCAGAAAAGAAGATGGGGAATTACTGGGGGCACATTCAGAGACACAGATCTTCCCTGATAAAGGGCTGTGGTTGCCTTGGGCTGGTACAGGAGCCCAAAACATAATGACCCATTCTCTAAAAAAAAAAAAAAACAAGCCTGCAGTCTAAATTCAGCTCTTAATTAAAGAAAGGGTAAAAAACATTTAAAATAATCTAAACTGGACCCCAAGGTCATGAGTTTTAAAGGTCATAGATAATAATGCAAGCTAGATAAAGTATTTTCTTATGAAACATTCGTTAATGCAAGAAACTGATATTTACTTTGTATTATTGATCAGAAAACATAAAGAATCCTTTTGCACATTGATTATATCATCTTATTTTCACATTGGGATTTATAAGCAACCATCTTTGATTTCATATGCTCTTTAATGGAGAAGTCCACAGCATGTTGAATTTCCTTTTGATAAATGAAATACCTTTTACCTTTTGTTGTTTATCAAGTGTTAAGAAAATTTAGTTGTAGAATGCATACAAGACTGAGGCATACAAGGCGAGGAATCAATTGCAGGCACACAAAATCTTGTAAAAAAAAAAAAAAGCCACCATAAATATTAATTGCATCATATATTTTAGATGCTGAAGGGCTAACAGACACATGAAATCTACAGTTTTATAATGTAAGTCTAGTCTAAACTAGAAAGAAATATGTGGATTTTACAATACTGAACATACATAAAGCTATGTACACTGCAACTACAACTTCAATGAAAATAAATATTTTATAAAGAAATGTCTGCTACTACAGAAGAGCTGAAATGGTCAGCTTTGAGACAATTGCTATCTTGGTTTACAACCCCCTTACTAATTCTAATAACAAAAACACTGTTCAGGAAATAAGCTTGTTCAATAGGAAAATGTCCAAACTATAGATTATATAACAAATAATGTACATCCTACTGTAAAAGATAAGTATATTATAAGTCATAGAGGAATTCCTTAACCATATGATACATATACTTTACAAAAGAGAGGTCTATTATTTTAATAATACACAAATTTCAGAGTTATATATTTACCACTATATATACCACATTCATCAAGATTACGTGCAAGATGCTAATTTGAAATCTAATTTTTAAACCTAATTCTTATGATGAGTCCTGCTATTACAAAATAATTTCGCCTGCACCCTGAGAAGTGGTTTGACCTGTTTTGTGAGTGCTCCTCCTTGTTGATATACAACCCTGTTTCCAAATAAGTTGTGCAAAACAGAATGCAAACACGTTTTGAAAAATGCAGGTATTTTTCAAAAAACAATAACATTCCTCAGTCTCAATATTTGATATGTCCTTGCACTATCTGAAATTAAATACAGGTTTAAATGGTTTTATACGGCGTCTCAACTCTCTTTGGAAACAGGTTGTGTGTGTGTGTGTATGTATGTATATACATATATATATATATATATATATATATATATATATATATATATATATATATATATATATATATATATATATATATAAGAAACAAACAATCAACTGCCCCAGGCACTGGCCAGAAGTTTATAACCAGACTGCCGCACACACAGGGACTTTAAAAAAGAACAAAAAATCTTTATTAATCCATATATATATCTACTGCTGTAAGATGATATAGACAGTAACTATTTATTATATATATATATATAGATATATAGATATATAGTGCTGTATGATGCCATAGACAGTAACTATCTATTGGCCTGTGGGGAGTTGCTTGGCCTTTGAGTACTTGGAATGCCAGGACCTATTTTGGATCCCACCCTGGCCCTGTATGTATATATAATCTAGAATACATTGCACCTATGGGCCTTTCTTACTTTGGAGTCTTATTCCTTAAAGGACAACGAAAGGTTAATATAAATTAAAAGTAAGTCTAAAAGCATTCTTTTTAAGTACTTACTGCATATCTAAATTCCCAGATCCCTGCTTGCTTCTCTGAGATATGGTGCTGGCAGCCTACAGCAGTGTGAAGACTACAGCGACATCACTGAAATCTCTCTTCCCTTCCTGTAGGTGCCAGCGGCAGCCTTCCTATTCTCTGAGCATGTGTGTAACTTGATCCTGTCTCCTGTTCTGAGCTACACATGCCCACCAGCCAATCAGAAGCGGATCTGGCAGAGGGGAGGGGGGGGGAGGGAATGAAACACATGTGCAGTATGAAGCAAGGAGGGAAAGGAAGGGAGAATACATTTTTAGAGATGGCTGCCTGTTCTAGAAAATGTGAAGTAAGAGTGACTGAGTAAATATTTGATTAGGTGAGCCAAAAGTGTGGCGTTTTTACTAAACAATAGGAGGACTATTGGGCAGTATGCTTTTTACATTCTGACTTACATTCTCCTTTAAAGCTAATAAAACAATAGGGTTGCATTGACACCAACATGTATTATGCAGCTTAGTGTTTTATTTTTATAGAGAAAATTAATTATTTGGTTAAACAGGATTCTATGGAAAATGCATGGAAATCCTATATTTCAGAGTTTTCTGAATAATGGATCTAGGTAATGAATCAACCTGTGTGTGTGTGTGTATACACACTGTATACAGTGTACACACAGTATATATATATATATATATATATATATATATATATATACAAGAACAGAGAGGAGCACACCCTTCAGGCAAACAAATGCCCTCGGTGCTGGTCAAACAAAATTCCAATAAGCAAAAAAGAGTACCGCACACGTAGGGACTTTATGAAAAAACAAAAAAGGTTTATTGAAAGAGATCCGACGTTTCGAGCACCAAACTGTGCTCTTCCTCAGGGACAAACCAAAAGACAAAAGTGCATACACAACCCTTAAGAACCCTAGTGTACAAAAATGGCGCCAAAATGTACAAACCGTAACCATGGTAACCCCTATACACAAATAGTATGTACCAATGAACAACATAAAAGACATAAAAGACATAAGTGAGAGATCAAATGGGGTATTAGTTTGTATGGCAGATTATTATTGTGCTGGAAAGAATAAGCAAAAAGAAATAAACGAAGTGAAACAAGTGGATACGTGTAACCGATGCTCTCACTCAAAGTGTCAAACAAAAATAGATACAGTGTTACAGATCGGTAAAGAAGGAAGCTCATAGCAAAAGCAGGTATAGCTTACCATTAGAGGTACGTAGAGAGAATATGCCAATCGATCGCTATCAGAAAGCGATAAAGCGACCGATCTTGTGAAAAGAGGATCACTGCTATGCCATGGGGTTACTGCCGCCCGACGAGATATCGCCATACCCGTGGTTTGGGACGTCATCATGTGGAGTCAAAGCACAGCGCCGTCGTCATAGCAACGGCCGAAGCCGTACCGAACGAGGGGGGAGTAGTAGCGCACCACACATGAAGAAAAGCCTGCATGAACCGCTGGGCACAACAAGACAGGTGCAGCTTCGGTTGGAACATAATATGTAATGTGAAAAATGATAAAAGGCGGGTCACAAGTTAGGTGCCACCAAGGAAAATACTTGTCTATAACACTCAGTATATCATATGAAAAAAACCGTACAAGGAGCCCCAGTGCAGGTCTCATGTAGTAACACCACCAAGGATGTCAATACGATATGCCACTACGGGCATTACTCGTGTCTATACAGGTGTACCGAGCACGCACCACTATGGGCGCTAATCAATTGCACCACTGCGGGTGCTGAACAGTACCATCTCAGAGGGCATTGGTAGTAGCACCCTTATGGGCGCTGCTCCGTGTCACTCATTAGAGACTGTTCACGAAGGCACTATGTGCATTATGTGATAACACTATCATGAGTGCTGGTTCATATACACCACTGCGGGCGTCAAACTTGGCTCATGGGTGACAAACTTGGCTAATGGTGCCTACATCAGAGTGGGCACCTGTACGGGCAGTGGGTATAAGACAAAGCACTCCGGTATAGGCACTGTGTGCGACTTTAAAATGTCAGAAAAAGGATTACCGACCCATATGTGCTGATATCATAACACATGGCTGAGATGTAGAATGCCACAAGTTCATTGTTTCAAAAAACGGGCACAACTCCATTAGACAGTAGGTGGTGGGCATATGGCAAGTAGTCTACCTTACTAGCATTGCAGGATCATAGACTAAAATGAGTAAAAGCAAGGAAAAGTATAGAACCAGATATAGTGAAAGAGTGAGGGTCTAAGTGCTTAGGGAACAGCAAACAACATACACGACATTAAATTATGATAAAAATATATATATAAAGAGAAACTTTTTGTAAACAATACAGGTGTAATCTAGTCAGACTTAAACTGGGTAGAGGAAAAAGCAATTATATATACTTTCTAAAGCAGGAAGAGACTAAGTTATCTATATAAGTTGGAACACAATTATAGTGTTAATCAATTGCAGGGATTTCGGATTTAAGTCCAGTACGGCTTTGTTGCCACCAGGAAGTTAGCAAAAAATGCACAACAGGAAAAGATAAAAAAAATGAAAAAGCAACAAAATGAAAAAATAAATAAAAAAATAGAAAATACTAGTATAATGTCAGTCATAGAAATCAAATAAAGATAGAGAGAGGAAGTACTTCATTCAATCCACGCGGATTAACAGTGTCCAGTCTGAAGATCCATCTGGATTCCAGTTTGAGTAGTTCCAAATCTCGATTGCCGCCCCTCCTAGGGACAGGGACATGGTCAATGAGCATATGTCTGAATTGGGGGAGAGAGTGTTTGGCAGTCACAAAGTGTTTGGCTACAGGTTGATCAGCACTCCCAGAGGAAAGACCAGCTCGAATCGCACATCGGTGGTTGTTCATTCTGTCCCTATAGGCAGTGGCAGCTTTTCCAACGTATGCGAGGCCACAGGGGCACCATGCCATGTATACCACATAATTGCTAGTGCAAGTCAGTCTGTGGCGAATTTTGAAAGTTTGGCCAGTGTGTGGGTGTCTAAAAGATGTTCCCTGGACCATCCCACTGCATGTCTGGCAGCCAGTGCACTTAAAGCACCCTGGTTTGTGTAATAAACCCAGTCGGTTTTATCGAGGGTTTTAGATCCTTGACCATCAGCATATCGCCCAGGTTCTTTGCTCTCCTATAGCCCATGAGGGGTTTTTTAATACCTGAAAAGGGTAGTGAAGCATCCGACGTAACGATGTCCCATCTGCTGAGGAGGGCTTGCTGTAGGCTTCTACTTTCAACGGAAAAGGTGTTAGTAAAAATCAATGGAGACTGTTTATCCAAGGCTTTAGTCTTAGGCAATAAAAGATCGTTCTGGGTAAATTTTAGTGCTTTAGTTTTCTGTTCCAAAATCAGTTTTTGACTGTAACCACGCTGTAGGAAACTCTCAGCCATCAGATTGACCTGGGATATTGCTTTATTACGGTCAGAGTTATTTCTGATTACCCGAAGAAATTGAGAAAACAAGACCCCCCTTGAGGTTGAACTAGGGTGATGCGACTGTGCATGTAGGATGGTATTGCGGTCCGTGGGCTTACGAAAAAGTGTAGTACCTAAATGGTCCCCAAACCTGAAAATTTCTAGATCCAGAAAATGAATACAATTGTCGCTCCACTCAGCCGTAAACCTTACTGGGCTAGGTAAGTCATTTAAGTAACTAACAAAGTCAGACAAGTCAGAATCCGAACCCTGCCAAATCATAAAGCAATCATCTATGTAACGTTTATAGAATAGTATGGAGGTTCCTATTCTGGGGTAGATGTATGTGAGTTCATAGTGATGCATAAACAAATTGGCAAATGAGGGGGCAACATTAGACCCCATGGCGGTGCCAGAGGTCTGCAGGTAAAAAGTGTTTTCAAATAAAAAATAATTATGTGTCAACACAAAGTCAAGGAGGGCACATAAAAACTCAGTAGGGGGTTTTGAGTGACCAAATTTGGTAAGGGATGAACGGATCACATCTAACCCAGCCTTATGTGGAATGATAATATAGAGGCTGGACACATCCATGGAGACTAATGTGCAGTCAGCAGGAATGGATAAAGTACGTAACATAGAAATCAAATGAGTACTATCTTGTATGTAGGAATCCATGGACTTTACTAAAGGCTGTAAAAAATGATCCAGGTAAACAGCTACTGGTTGACATAGAGAGTCTGTGGCTGAAATAATCGGTCTTCCTGGAGGCTTATCCAGAGACTTATGTATCTTTGGGATGGTATATATGAATGGAGTTCTGGGGTTGGGACTAAGCAGATATTCATAGGTGGGCATATCAATCCAGCCACTGTCTAATCCCAGGCGAAGTAATAGCCCCAATTCGTGGCTATATTCAGTAGTAGGGTCTTTGGTTAAATTGCTGTAAGTAGTTATATCGGATAACTGATGTAGAAGCTCAGTTCGATAATATTGTTTATCAAGTAAGACAATGGCCCCACCTTTATCAGCCCGACGTATGATAAGATCATTATCAGACTTCAGTGATTTTTTTCATATGATATACTGAGTGTTATAGACAAGTATTTTCCTTGGTGGCACCTAACTTGTGACCCGCCTTTTATCATTTTTCACATTACATATTATGTTCCAACCGAAGCTGCACCTGTCTTGTTGTGCCCAGCGGTTCATGCAGGCTTTTCTTCATGTGTGGTGCGCTACTACTCCCCCCTCGTTCGGTACGGCTTCGGCCGTTGCTATGACGACGGCGCCGTGCTTTGACTCCACATGATGACGTCCCAAACCACGGGTATGGCGATATCTCGTCGGGCGGCAGTAACCCCGTGGCATAGCAGTGATCCTCTTTTCACAAGATCGGTCGCTTTATCGCTTTCTGATAGCGATCGATTGGCATATTCTCTCTACGTACCTCTAATGGTAAGCTATACCTGCCTTTGCTATGAGCTTCCTTCTTTACCGATCTGTAACACTGTATCTATTTTTGTTTGACACTTTGAGTGAGAGCATCGGTTACACGTATCCACTTGTTTCACTTCGTTTATTTCTTTTTGCTTATTCTTTCCAGCACAATAATAATCTGCCATACAAACTAATACCCCATTTGATCTCTCACTTATGTCTTTTATGTCTTTTATGTTGTTCATTGGTACATACTATTTGTGTATAGGGGTTACCATGGTTACGGTTTGTACATTTTGGCGCCATTTTTGTACACTAGGGTTCTTAAGGGTTGTGTATGCACTTTTGTCTTTTGGTTTGTCCCTGAGGAAGAGCACAGTTTGGTGCTCGAAACGTCGGATCTCTTTCAATAAACCTTTTTTGTTTTTTCATAAAGTCCCTACGTGTGCGGTACTCTTTTTTGCTTATATATATATATATATATATATATACATACATAAAGAGAGAAATAGGTGGTGTCTTTTCTATGTTTTCAAGACTTTACATTTGTCTTGTATAAGTGTTGTACATTTCCAATCACTTCACTAGATTACACCCTGCTTCAGCTGCTGGAATAACAACATTTAAGTTATAAAGTGCTTATGTCACCTTTTAGTTTCCTTCATCCAACTTCAGATTATGTCGCCTTGTCCCGGCCACCCTCTCTTTCTGACAAACACTGCAATCTTTTGGTCCATTTGCTAAACCTGGAAATGTCAGTCACTTTGCTTCTCTTCTTTTGCTCTTATAAGCAGTTCTTCAACTCTTTCCTTTATGTTTTATTAATGTCATATTGCACACAAATAAGAACACATTATCTATAATGATATTTATAACACGTTCTTATTGGTAATCTTTTTTTGCAGAGTTTGAAACAGGGATGTCACTGCCAGCAGTAGATAGAGGACAGTACATTTGTATGCTGCTCACCAGTTTTTTTTTACACCATGCAGCAAATAAATAAAAATATGATTTATCTGTATAAATAACTGTGAAATGTAAAAGGTTATGATTTCTATGTTTTTTGCTGAAATCAGCCAACCAAGAGAGATTGGGCAATAAATGTAAAGTTTTCCAAATACAGGTATAAAAGAGTTGAAATATATTATTGTAAACCATTTATGCAATGTTCAATTTCACCAGTTGGTTGCAACTGGTGCACCAGGTTGAATAGCTGTGGAAGTGGTCAGGATTTGGTCCTGACTGTGTGGGAGGTACATGAGTACCCACCAAAAGTAGTCAGGTAGGCTGCAGTCGACTATAAAGCATAAAACCCCCTGCTAAAAAAGAAAGATGATAATCACTCTAGCGCCTCATAATAAAGTCACATTTTTATTATGATGGGGATACTGCACTGGGAGTGCCCTCCAAATAATACTATTAATGTCCAAGGTGTTACCAGGGTTCCATCAGTGTGTTGCACCTACATGCACACCTAGTAAATCACATGTTCCATGATTGATGCTGCACTCATTGGCACACCCAAAATCTTTGTGCTCACAAGTAAGTTGTGCACAAGTTGTGCATACTATATACCCAGGTGCCTACATTGGCACTTAAATGCAGTATTGTGGGTAAAGACATGGAAATGTATATTCATTTTTGGTCTTTGCACATTGCATCTGCATTTACAACAGTTGCTTTATTAATTCTTATGAAGGCTATGGAGATCTCCCATAAGATGTTTTTCCTGGAAATATGGTTTGTTGAGAAGTAATTTCAGATGAAAATCATTTGGTTAGTCACTTGCAGTACTACATGCCTCTGTGTAGCCACAAACATTCTTTCCAAAAGCAGAGTCAGATTTTTGTTGTAGAAAAAAGTCCTTCGTTTTTAAATGGAATTGCTGGATTTTGATGCAAGCCTCTCCTTTAAATCAATTGGATGCTCTTTTTCATAAAGAAAGCATCTATAAAGCAACTATAAAGCCTAATAAAGATGAATAAACTTTTCCGTGCATTACTTTTTTTTCTAATTCTATTTTTTTAATATAGTTCATATTATGACGAGCCACAGAAGGGGATTTCATAATATCTGGTATTTGAGCTTCATCTTTACTGCCCTCTAATGTCAACTTACAACATGGGTCTCAGAAAAATTGGAAAATTAGGGTAGTTAATGGTCAAATAGTATGCTATAAATAATGATGTTGTCTAGTTTTTCCTGTTTTCTGTTCTTTACACTTTTTTACAATTTAAATTTGTTCATTTTTATCTCTCCTGTAAGCTCTTAAACCAGGTCAGTAGGGAATGCTGCATTCCCTGCATCCGACAAGGACACATATACATCCACAAGGTCAGTGAGTAAAGTGCAGTTAAATAAAATGTGGACATTGAACAACCCCTTTCAAAAAGCAAAGCATTGAGCTCTTTTGGTGGGATTTTTATTCTATGGACTGGGTTTTTAGTTTTTTACACTCTTACCTTATCTTATGTAGTAAATGTCCTGGGGCCAAACTATATGATAATTATGTCTGGAGTGCCCCTGAGTAGTCCCCACATAAATCTCTTAGAGGGATGTATCAACTTGAGGACCACCAGCTGATCATCTTGCTCTTAACCATCAAGTATGGGATTCCCTACAAAGGTCTGGGCCTGGGATTGTAGCTTAGGTGTATAACAGGCACCTCAGATTGCTGTCATGTATGGGATTTCCATAGACTCCATTTACTGTGCTTTGTCCCCCATCCACGAGTAGCAGTAGTCAGCATCACCAGGAATAATCGCACCCTGTAAAAGATTTAAAGCTAATGAAGATGTCAGAATTTGTTGTTGGACTATTTCTGCTGTGCGAAAAGGCCTGAGAGATAAGGAGCATGAGAAAAAGCAGATATACTTAATGTGGATTTGTACAAGAGGCCTGCAAGGGAGCTTCTGTGGGTGAGAAACCTGCACAGGAAAAAGATAATTGAAAATGAAAAAGTAATAGGATTTTTTTTAGAAAGGTATTAAAGGGGTTGTTTACCTACTGGCTACTTAACTTAAAATTAAGTATAATGTAGAGAATGCTATTCTGAGACAAATTGCAATTGGTCTTCATTTTTTATTTGCCGTTTTTAAATTTAGCTTTTTTTTTTTTACACAGCTCTCCGGTTTGGAATTTAAGCAGATATCTGGATATTAACAACTCCATTATTTAATTTAACCCTTTCCTGTGAGCTAAACCTGACTATTAAAGACAGATGCACCCTAACATTGAAGGGGAAGGGAAACTCTAGGTTTAGTAATACAGGTTTGGGATCCCTTATCCGGAAACCCATTATCCAGAAAGCTCCGAATTACGTAAAGCATGTCTACCATAGACTCCATTTTAATAAAATAATAAAGGATTTTAAAACTGATTTCCTTTTTCTCTGTATTATTAAAACAGTGCCTTGTAATTGATCCCAACTAAGATATAAATAATCCTTATTGGATGCAAAACAATCCTACTGGATTTAATTAATGTTTAATTGATTTTTTAGTAGATTTAAGGTATGGAGATCCAAATTATGGAAAGACCCCTTATCCGGAATACCCTTGGTCCCGAGCATTCTGGATAATGGGTCCTATACCTGTATACTTATATTAAATGAGATCATTTTAGCATCATGCATGATTGTTCATTCATTCATTTGTTCATTGATTTATTCCATTAAGTCAGTGGTTCTCAGCCTTCCTAATGCCGCGAGCCTTTAATACAGTTCCTCATGTTGGGGTTGATTCACTAAAGTACGATAAATTTTATTGCACGTTTTTTTTCGTTAAATAAGACGTGACAATTAGCGCGCAATTTACTACAGCATTACCTATAGTATAGTTTGCCAAAATGGAAAATTTGAACAGATTTTCAGTACATTGTATGTGTGGTTTTACACTTTGGGGGAGATCTATTAACGTTTGAGTGTGGTTTTCTTTCACGATTGGAGTTTTTAAGTGCTAAAACTTGAGTTATGGTTTAAAAACTTAAAAATGTCTGCTATTTATAAAGTGCAAAAAAACAGAAAACTCGAATGTAAAACTTCACCATCTAAAAGCTTGCGAGTTTCTATAGAAGTCAATGGTTGTCCTAGGCAAACTCACGCCATATTTTCAATTCAAGATATTTGAGTTTTATTTTAGTTTCTAAACTGGAAAATTCAAGGTATTCGAGTTTTCATCTCGAAGGAGTTTCCATCAGAACATGCTTTACAGTGAGGATTGTGAAATTGTGGAACTCTCCTAAGGTTGTTGCACTGGCAAATGTATAAGATAGTTGCAAGAAGGGGCTTGAATGGCTTTTAAGAAAGTGAGGAAATACAGGGCTACTGAAAATAGCTCTTAGTGCAAAGTTGGGACTAGGGACTGGCAATTTGGGAGTCAGGAACAATTTTTCCCCCTCTGAACCCACCACTACATTCTTACATCAATTATAAAATCCTGACTCTTACCTGCAAAGGTAACAATGTCCAACCTTACATATCATAGTCATCTTCAGATTCCCTCCAAATAGACTATATTGCTTCTTATGCTTGCCTTCCACAGAACCATACCTCTGATATCCATTACCCAACATCTGACATTCCCCTACCCAGAAAAGATTTAAATGTTCCCTTAAAACTCACTTCCATTGAGCTTACACACTAACCTATTAACTCTTACTAACACTAACATTAATATTATTCCAACATATACTTCCCAATACAGAAACAAAGTTTTATATCTTGTGGCCCACTTATTCCAGTCATATAGACTCTAAGCTTTTGCAGGCAGGGCCCTTATTTGTTTATCTAAATGGTATTATATGCCTTTGTGTACAGCACTGCAAAATACACTGGTACTTGATAAATAAATGGAGTAATAATAATGATTTTGTCCAGAGACCAAGGCATCCAAGGGCTGATTTATTTTGGAATAGCTGCTTAATTGCCTCCAAGGGATACCTTTGTCTCTGAGTCTGCTGTATGGGTAGAATATGTAATGCACTGGGGCTTCAGAACTGAGTTGGTGGGGACAGCACGGTGCATAACAGGAGCTTTGTGTAGGTGTATCGGCTTCCCTGGAGATACCACTTATGGATATGTGCAGGCATGACGGCCACAGGGGAAGGATTTCTCTGGAGCGTAATCTCATTACTGCTATCAAAGCTTCTAGCTCTTGAAATAGCGCATAGGGTGGAAGTACTTAGAAATGTAAATCCGCACACATAGTTCCAAGAAAGTGTTGCATTTTTTCCCTTTGGTAAAACTAAAATATTAACATGATTTATTTGTGCACAAAAATATGATTTATTTTCTGCACAAAAGAAGCAGTGCATAAAAGATACCCTTGAACTAACAACTGACAGAATTTTAAAATGTCTCTCCTGTCCATTTAGCACTGAACCCATTGAAACAGCTTTTTACTGCATTTTTGGGTCTGGTGCCCTTGCCTTAGCACTGCCATCAGTTAACTTGCCACGTATGGAGAGCAGCAGGAGTCAAATCACTTTGTTGCTGAAAAACGATAACTTTCTAAAACATCTCAATAAAAATGGATTAAATATTTTTTTTTAACTGCTGCTAACAGTTCCTTCCTGTTACACACAGGTTGGTGCACTATGTACTCCTTTTAGCTGCCAAAGGGTTGGACATATTCAGCTTTGGGATTCAAGGGCCTCATTAGCTAGAAGTGGGTAAAGTATTGATAAAGATTATTAAAAAAATGTTTTTTCTGACAGGGGCTGTTCAAATTCTGATTTTTGTCTAAAAGGTGAACATCCACTTTAAAATAATAAAATGAGCAATTGCCAAAATGATCAGAAAATAGTAGGAAACTGTTATAACCTTTTTCAAATGTATATGAGCAATGCAGACACTGCTTGTAGAATGGTCATCCTCTCTATAGAAACAACTTAAAGGAACAATAATGCACTGTTGCCCTGCACTGGTAAAACTGGTGTGTTTGCTACAGTAACACTACTATAATTTATATAATAAGCTGCTGTGTAGCCATGGGGGCAGCCATTCAAGCTGGAAAAAAGGAGAAAAGGCACAGGTTACATAGCAGATAACAGATACGTTCTGTAGAATACAATAATGTTTTATTTGTTATCTGCTATGTGCCTGTGCCTTTTCTCCTTTGAATGGCTGCCCCCATGGCTACACAGCAGCTTATTTATATAAATTATAGTAGCCTTTCTGAAGTAAACACAACTTTTACCAGTGCAGGGCAGCAGCACATTATATTTTAGTTACTTTTATACACTTTCATTTTTTGGTGTTACTGTTCCTTTAACTTATCACTGAGGCCTCTATGCTGGGATGCCAGGTCTCTACCTGTGTACAACCAGAGTACTAACCCTCTGACCTCCTGTTGGATCTTCAGGCTGCTCAGTTTCCCTCACTGGCACTAAGTGGTTTTGACCCACACCTATAATAAAGACTGGCTAATGCTAGCTAATAACTAAGAGAGGATCTCCATGGGGGTCTTACCCTTAGGGTTGTTGGCAAGTATTTGATTGGGCCAATTGGTAAATCACCAGCTAGGGCTGGCACCAGTGTTTACTGACAATATACTTGTTGATATATTTGTAATACCCTATAAATCTCTATCTTCTTCTTATCTTCTCCACTGCCTAATTACCCTTTATAAGCACAGGCTTGCATTTGCTCCATTCATTTCCCTGCCCAGCCTACCCATTTCCACTCCCCATTCATCCATTTTCAAAATTGCGCTGCCCAAATTGACATGGCTCGTATTATGCTGCAAAATGGGTGGCAACACTAATGCAGGTTGAAGATTCTTCCTGTCTCAATTGCGGTTTGTTGCAGTCCCCTGTAAATGCCAGCAGGAAATAAAACTCCCCTTGCCCTTCCATCTAAAACTTTCAAAGTCACCATTCTTTTCCCGAAAGAGAGGGATTGACCTTTTTTTAACTATGTACATAAAGGGGCTTTTTTTGATACATAAACTAATGATACACTGACACCTACTGGCAAGATGTTGAATAGCTGACAAATATACTTCAGCAAGCAGAATATTTAATAGCAGTATTTGGCAAGTGCATCCCTTTGGGTTATACAAGTATTATATATTCCAGTCTTTTATCACTAGTCATTGCATTTGCTGAATCTAAAACAAGATTTAGAGAACTGCATATCTGGAAATAGTAAACACAATTTTCACACTGGGTTTTAATGTTATTAAATTATAAAGTAAATACATGTGTGCACAGATAAGGTACGTGTTCTGATTCTCATGAACTTCAACTTACAGGGTTATTTACTAGTAAGTAATATTGTACCCTGTTTGCAGGCAGCAGTTTAGTAAGCAGTTACTTACAGGGCGTAGTCAATAGGCAGGAGGCCATACTGACAGCTGCACAAAACCCAAACAAAAGCTCTTGAAATATCTTGCAGGAATGTGCATACAGCTAAAATTAAATACATCAAGGGACGCTTTCTTTAGAATAAAATCTTTATGTCATGAAGGCAATGGCCAATAGTTACTCTATGTCCGCAGGTACAGAGCCATAAATACATTACTTAATAACATAAATTTTATAAAAAATTATATGATTTTCTATTTGTATGATGGTGAGTATATCCTCTTCTTTTCCCTTATCATGGTATTCTATGTATCTCAGGCCCAGGATCACGGTATCTGTATCTCAGAACTGTTAAGATAGACGCACAAGGCATGGCCCTCCAAACCATCTTGTGGCTGACCTGACCATGGGACCCATAATTTTTTCTCTAATATCATCATTCTGATTGAGCCAGTGAACATTTTGTATTTTATATAACTGGTCCACTACGTGCTGGGCCAGAACTAGGGGTAGGCAGAAGAGGCACCTGCCTAGGGCGCAACTTTGGGGGGGGAAGCAGGTACCTCTTCTTTTATCTAGCTCTAAATCCGGACCCTTTCCCCCCACTGCAGTGGCCCCGGCAACCCCACCACCCTGTGTGTGCACATTGTGTGCTCGCTTGCACATGCGCATGTTCACACACGGTGGGCGGCGTTGGGGCGGGCCAAGCTGACCAGGTTGCCCAGCTTGGTCCAGCACGGACTACATTGTGCCTGTGTTTCCTACATTCCTAAAGAATTCCCCTTGACAAAAGTTTGCACCAAAACATTGGGGTAATTCTCACTAGCTCAAGAGTATGCACTTTCTGGTAGTGCTTTACTGCCTATTGTTGGGTTGTATATATTCTATACATAAGCTTGTATGTAAAACATTTTTACAAAATTTTGCATGTTATAAGTCTGTATTGTTAAAATATGTAAGTAAACTGAGTGTTGAACCACAACCTATACCACCTTTTTGAATTTAAAATGCTTTTAAAATAAATAACATTATAAAACACTTTCTTGTTATGACTATGAAGATTTTCATTCATCCAGGTCATGGTATATCTAGTATCTAGTTGCTAATTTTGAGTTTTGGTAATCCTATCAAAGTAACTCCACAGCATTTTTGAATTGATTGGATTAGTGGAAGAGTTTGTATGCTGAGGACATCCTATACCGTTGAACTGAAGAAGCTGCTCGGATGAGTAGTGAAACATTTTCAATGATTACTTAGCAATTTCAGTTGCTTTCGACTGTCTGGGTAATTACATAAGACTACACAATAGAAATGTTTGTGGCGCTTATAAAGGTCCCCATACTAATCGGCCCGTGTATGGGAAGAAACGAGCGGCCTGGCCCACCGATATCTGGCCTGAAATTGGCCAGATCTCGATCGGCCAGGTTAGAAAATCCAGTCGGATCGGGGACCGCATCGGCTCGTTGATGCAGTCCCCGAACCGACTGCCCCATGGCCGGAAATGTAATCCGATCGTTTGGCCCCTGTAGGTGGGGATATCGGGTGAAGATCCGCTTGCTTGGCGACATCGCCAAGCGAGCGGATCTTATAGTGTATGGGCACCTTTAGACTTTTACCTTTTGCATGACACTGCAGTATTAGAAAATAGCAGTATCCTTCAGGACCCCTGATCTTTCCAGAGTGTTACAGGGCTCCAGAATCCTATGGAGGAGTAGACAGACAACGGAAAAGACTTTTGAGATTATTCTCTAAGAATGTACTAATCTAATGACACCACATTGCCTGTCATGCTGTGGTTTGTGGTTCTGCATTATCCAGCGCTACTGGAAACCAATAAGATGGGCATAGGCTGCTGAGGCTGCATGAACCATAGCTGCTGGTGAAAATATCTAGTTTTATAGTAACAATGTTGGTTTATGGTTTTGTACAGTGAAATAATATTAATTTCAGTTACTGCTGAAACCATGAGCCCTATTGCAGATATTCACCAGAGACATAAATACAATCACTGGGCACAACAGTTATTCTGCATTGCACATGCCTTTCCACTTATTTTACACCCTATATTGCAGTGGTTTGGGACCCCTTAGCGCACAGCCCTGGTGTTAAAAGTTTACCAGTGTACACACATAGAAAAATCGGTTCACAGCACAGAAAACAAGGAGATGCTCTTTGCCAAATAAGTGGTTCTTTATTCAAGGCCATAGTTGACGTAACTAAGGCTAGCTAGGGAACAGAATCCATCCAAGTCAGGGGGGCCTGTGGGAATCTGCACACACATAATTTATTCCTTATCAATGCAATGAAAATGGCTCTAGAAACTGTTAATTAAGACCCTCTTAGTTACACAAGCCTATTGATATGAGGATATAAGAAAGCTCAGATCATTGCAGCTAGTGCGTTTTGGCTACAGATCTTTACCTTGCCTCCCCGTCGAGGGCTCAGTTACTTACTCTAACAGGATGTGCAATAACAATGGAAATTAAAACCAGACATAAGCCATCGCAAGATGTGTTGGCCTACAAATTCCTAAAATAATTGACAGTCAGGTATCGATGGCATGCAAAACTCAGACTTCCTAAAATTCCTCAGGGTAGCGATATAAATAAGAGCTATGGTTTTTATCCCATTTGTAGCATTTCCTAGCAGCGAGGAGATTCCTGACATTCTGTCCCAGTTTAGGACTGAACATATGGTACAGAATCACATGCCACAAGTTACACTGCCCAAAGCTAACAGAACAATCCCACAGAAAAGGAGAAAAGATAGGGTTTCACAACACACAACAAAAAAAAATAAATCTTTGATTCTTTATTAAAAAAACACATGCAAACTTTAAAAGACAACACATGAAAAATGGTGCACAGTTGTTACTGTTTGCAAAATGAAATTATATGTAATGTTAAAGAATATACAGAATTAGTATAACTGATTTAGGACATGTAAATAAAGTCACAAATACAGAGGACTTGGTACTAATCAGATATGGACTTATTTAAAGGGGACAGTATACCCCTTATTTAACATGAGTGCAATAAATAGGGCTTATGCTGAACATACTTTTTGCCTGTTGTTTTAATCATGAAAAATATATGGTCCTGTTATTTGTTTTGCTAAACAGGGAAACTGCAGCTACTTTATAGGGCAGATTTTTAAGTACGATCGGTCCGAATCCGACTTTTTAGTACCTTGCGTATTTTCGCAGATTTTTTTGTGAATTTGCGTGACTTTTTCATACTGTGTGCCAAAAATTACGCAACAAAATTGTATTGCTGAGCCGAGTACGAAAGTTTCGGATTCATTCAAGCTTCGGTATCGTGACTTTCCTTGGGCCGGGTTGGAGCTGCAGAGTGCCATTGAGTCCTATGGGAGACTTTCCTTGGGCCAGGTTGGAGCTACAGAGTGCCATTGAGCCCTATGGGAGACTTTCCTTGGGCCGGGTTGGAGCTGCAGAGTGCCATTGAGCCCTATGGGAGACTTTCCTTGGGCCGGGTTGGAGCTGCAGAGTGCCATTGAGCCCTATGGGAGACTTTCCTTGGGCCGGGTTGGAGCTGCAGAGTGCCATTGAGTCCTATGGGAGACTTTCCTTGGGCCGGGTTGGAGCTGCAGAGTGCCATTGAGTCCTATGGGAGACTTTCCTTGGGCCGGGTTGGAGCTGCAGAGTGCCATTGAGCCCTATGGGAGACTTTCCTTGGGCCGGGTTGGAGCTGCAGAGTGCCATTGAGCCCTATGGGAGACTTTCCTTGGGCCAGGTTGGAGCTGCAGAGTGCCATTGAGCCCTATGGGAGACTTTCCTTGGGCCAGGTTGGAGCTGCAGAGTGCCATTGAGTCCTATGGGAGACTTTCCTTGGGCCAGGTTGGAGCTGCAGAGTGCCATTGAGCCCTATGGGAGACTTTCCTTGGGCCAGGTTGGAGCTGCAGAGTGCCATTGAGCCCTATGGGAGACTTTCCTTGGGCCAGGTTGGAGCTGCAGAGTGCCATTGAGTCCTATGGGAGACTTTCCTTGGGCCAGGTTGGAGCTGCAGAGTGCCATTGAGCCCTATGGGAGACTTTCCTTGGGCCAGGTTGGAGCTGCAGAGTGCCATTGAGCCCTATGGGAGGCTTCCAAAATCATGCACAGAAGGATCAAAGTCGGAAAGGATTTCCTGCCGTTTACGGTCGTTCGATACAAAAAAATTTGTGACTTTCGGATCACCCATACGATATTATTGTGATTATTCCGATTTTTCGTAAGCATTTTCGTGATATTTGCAATCATCAGAAATTATCGTATCTAATCCGAATTATTCCCATTTCGGGATTCAAACTCGTACTTTGATGAATGTGCACCTATGTTTGGTTCTTGCAAGGTTCTACCGACTTACATTTTTGTGTCACTTTGGGGAGAAAGTAGCAAGAACAAATTTCCAGGTTGGTCCAGTTTACCAAAACTAGTGTATTTGTGTACTGGTCCATTGGGCTTTGCAATACTAATTAGGCAGCAAGGCCTGAAGTATTATTTTTACACGGCACCTTTGTAGCATTGGAGATTGAGTCTAACCCAAGCACACTCTGTGAGACGTTTGTATTTTCTCCCTGTGGTCTTTACCCCTAGGGTGTGTGTTCAACCTTATAAAATGAAGAAGACTACTACACATACAGTAATCCTACGCATAACCTTATAATTCTAACACATAAAGGATACTAGAATTGTAAGGCTACATGTAGGATTGCTGCCATTTGTCTCAAGCCACTGAACATCTGAAAGCCAGACTGTCTGACTAAAACAGGTGCTATTAGCCCTCTGTCTGACACAAAATCACTGATAAGAAATGCCTGCACCAATGTGCTGTACCTTAAACAACAGTTCCCTCTTGTGGAACACTAAAATCCCTGCATTTCACTATTATAATAAACTATCACAAATATTACAGCATCCTACCATTGGAAAACAGCAAATCATTAAGGTATAATGTAAGCAATTGAGTCAGATTATGAGCCCATATATTGTGTATATCCAAAGATGATAAACGTATTTTGTTCTTTCAGGAGCTGAGTCGTGTCACAAGGGTGTAACACAAAGGTGCTTTGTACACGCTCACATGTAAATAAGGAAAATGAATTTCATAAAACCATACATCTTGCTGAAATTAAAAGTTCTGAAGAACATTTGCTATATATAATAACCAGTTTAATAGACAAACAGTAGAACTTAGTGCTCAGTACAGTGGAATATCTGTGTTGGCACAGGCTTCTGGTATCTCTCTAAACCATAGTATACAGGATCTAAGAAAATACAATGAGTTGTTTCTGCTATGAAATGTGCAATTTATGGCCTTGTTTCACTGGCCATGCTCCTATAAAGTCATAGTATTCCCCATCATGATTTCCAGTAGGGGCCAGAGTTTCCCTCTAGAAAAGAAGTGACTGGGTTCTGTGCCATGTTTCAGAATATACCTTAGAAAGGTCATCAGACTCAGTGTAGCTAGGAGGAGGCTGTTTAAAATAAAAAGGCTTAGTTATTCTTTTATGAGATTCGGTATTAAACTTTCAAGTTAACCAAAATGCAGGGGTTATCACATCCAAAGCATCCTGAATCTCATTACCTTTACAGAAGGCTGGTTTGCAGTGTGACAACTTTTGTATTTTCTGGTGGGGCACTACTTTAAGTCATACCAGGCCCCAATATTTTCCCTAAATAACCACAGACAGATTCAGCTTTGCCCCTATCATAGCTGAGGAGAAGTATATACTACCATATGTGCTGGAAGAAATTAGCAATTCTTCTCAGGGCCAGAACTAGGGGTAGGCAAAAGAGGCGGTAGGGAGCAATAGTGGGGGGGAGCTAGACACAGACCTCTTCTACCTGCCTACTCTCCGTTCTGGCCTGTCAACTTTGGAGCAGGACGGCATTGGGTACTTCTTGTGCATGTTGCGAGCGTAGCAGGGAGAGAGGGGAAGAGATTATGAGTGGGGGGACGAAATGAGTTTAAGAGCAAGGCGGGGGATGTAGCAGTGTTAGGTGGGAGCAGCTGGGGGCAGATGACACATGGGGATTGAGTAGGGCTCACTTTTTTGTTGATCCAGCACTGGCAATTTTCTCTTCCCTTGAATTACTTATAAAGTCTTAATACAGGTATGGGACCCATTATCCAGAATGCTTGGGACATGAGGTTTTCAGGATAAAGGGTCTTTCCGTAATTTGGATCTCCATAACTTAAGTCTGCTAAAAATCATTTAAATATTGAATAAACCCAATAGGCTTGTTTTGCCCCCAATAAGGACTAATTATATCTTAGTTGGGATCAAGTACAAGGTACAGTTTTATTATTACAGAGAAAAAGGAAACCATTTTTAAAAATGTAAATTATTTGATTACAATGGAGTCTATGGGAGATGGCTTTCTGTAATTCGGAACTTGGATAATGGGTTTCCGGATAAGGGGTCCGATATCTGTACAGCATATATAGTTCCAGGTAAAGTGGTCTGTACCATGTTAGCCAGCTGAAAAAAGTTATAGGGTAAAACTTTTGATATGAAGCATCACAAAAGTTATGTCCCACACCTTGTGTCTCAACCCTTTCTCCTTGTAGATTGCAAGCTCTTTTGGGCAGGGCTCTCTTCGCCTCTTGTATCGGTTATTGATTGCTTTATATGTTACTCTGTATGTCCAATGTATGTAACCCACTTATTGTACAGCGCTGCGGAATATGTTGGCGCTTTAATAAATATATTTAATATTTAATAAATATTGTTTAATAAATATATTTAATATTTTAATAAATAAATGTTAATAATAATAAATCATAATAGTATGTAAATGTGATACCTTTATTGGTGAACTAGGATAATAATCACAGCAAGCTTTAAAAACATTTCACCTTCAAAGCTGATTACCTACCATGGGGGCAGCCATTCAAGCTGGAAAAAACAAGAAAAGGCACAGATTACATAGCTGATAACAGATAAGCCCTGTAGAATACAATAGTGTTTTATCTGTTATCTGCTATGTAACCTGTGCTTTTTGTCCTTTTTTCCAGTTTGAATGGCTGCCCCCATGGCTATAATATTATAGTAGTCTTTCTGAAGCAAACACACAACTTTTACCAGTGCAGGCCAACAGTACAAATATATTTTTGGTGTTACTGTTCCTTTAAAAGCATTTACAAAGACTATCTCCAACTGAAATTCTGAGGTTGCCATTAAGGAGGTCAATGAAATGAGATCAATGAAATGTCGCCTTGGTTCAGGGCAGGAACTAGGGGTGGGCAGAAGAGGCACGTGCCTAGGGCATAATCATGGAGAGGTGGCACTACGCACGTACCTCTTCCTTCACCTACCCTCAGAGTGGTGCCTTGTTCCCCCGCTACTTGTCAGTGCCTCTCCCTTCCTCCCACAGCAGCATCACTGAGCGTTCACAAAAGAATGTGTGCACGCAATGATGCTGGGGGGGGGGGGAACACACTGAATTGCTGACAGTATGCCAGCCGGGTTGCCTAGGGTGCCTTGGCTTGGCCCAGCTCTGCCTTGGTTGGCTACCAAGTTCCCTTATAAGTTCCATTTTTCAGTCCTTCCCTGGGATTCCTAGTCACTGTAGCCAAGTGAGCATTACCAAACACTTCCAAAAAACATGGATTTGCAATCAGTTCCTGGTTATAGGCCTTTCATTGTGAAAACCTGAATGTGTCTGTACTTGTAGTGGATTTTACTGATCTCTCGACTATACCTGTCTCTGCACATCTTTATAGCTGTTTATCATATATTATAAGTAATTATGCAAACTTCTCCTCACCAGTTATAGGAGAACTTAATAAGAGGAAACAGGTATTATCACTTTGATATTAAACTCCTGCCTTGTTTTCAGTGTTATCAGTCACTAAAGCACAAGGAGGGCAATAAATTACAAGAGGTAAATTAGAGCCATGTGCCAAGGGTATGGATTTATAAGAAAGCAGGAAAAAAACATACAGGTTTAGGGACCAGAAAGACAGTAGTAGTTTGACACAAGAGCTAAAGTTAAGCACCTACTGGATTGGAAGTGCAAGAAACTTGCTCTGTCCATGGCCCTCTGCCATGCAAAAGCTGACACACACATGGTACAAGAGTTCTGAGGTAAAAAGGAAACTTTGAAACTAGGCCAGCAGCCAGAGCATAATAGAGAAAAGCTGTGACAGCAGTTTCTGTCACTGGGCAATTGAGTTGGCTTAGTGGTATAACTGTGGCAGTAGACCATACCAGGATTCAAAATAGGCCCTGGTGTTTCAAGTACACCGAGTCCCAAACAGCCCCTCTCAGGCTCACTAAATAGTTATTGACTGTCCATGTCTTGCAGCAGCTTCTCTGGTATTTTCCAGAATCCACAGGTTGCTAGTCCGAGCCTGGATCATACTATGTGGAGAGCCAAGAGCCTGGAAGCCACACCATTTGCCAATGTGCAGCCAATAGGGGTCATTTACTTTGTCTACAGAGACATAAATTCCAGAGAACTAAGGAGAAGGTGGTGCCTGTGCCCACCAGCACTCCCTAACTTGTGGTTGAGGATGGAGAGAGGGAAAGGCCATATGCTTCCCCTATTCTCCATGAATGCAGCTCTGCCAAGGGCAGACAGAGTTATACTCACTATACACAGGTCTCTGTGATCCATTTTAAAGCACAGTGACCTGAGGCAACTTTTAAAAATGCAAGGCAGGAGACAAAGCGCTGAAAACATGGGGAATTCTGCCCCTTTTTTTTTTACACTTTTTATTGCATTAAATAACCCCCACACCCATAATGTACATGACATTATCATCTGCAACACAAATATTAATAATGATTTGGTAATCTTATATCATAAGATAGAATTTGCTTATTCAAATAAGGCATACAACTTTCATTTATCATATACATTATATGCTAAAGCAATTCCAAGCAATTCTGCCACCCAGGGGCAGGTTCCATAGGAGCATCTCCCATTCACTGAGCAAAGCAGGCGATGTGTGTTACTACAAGTGCTACAAGAGACAAACTACCAGGACTAGATTTCAACTGCTAACATTTTCCAATAATGCATCTCCCATCAGACAGCTGAAAGAGCCCTGCAGCATACCTAGAAAACATAGTTATGTATTTTCATGGTAAAGGATAAAAAAGATTTGCAGGTATCCTCAGACAGGGCACATACAAATATTCCTCAGATAGGGCACATAAAAATACTTGGCTTATTCTAAACATCATAAAGCTAGGTGTATAGTTAGCATTTCACAGACTGTAGAGAGTTATAAGAATAGCAGTGAACGTGTCTCTTTCTCACCGGCTCCTAATGTTCCACTGGTCAGTGAGTTACAATAGCTGCCTTTCCCTGAGGGCTCTCCACACCCATTCCAACACTGTTTTTTTTAATATTATGTAATTCTGCACTTGCAATAAATACAAGCTTTAAACATTTCTTGTTTTCCCTCGGGCAGCACAGAAGGTATGTAAGAGACTGAAAGGTGGTGCAAATAAGAAGGGTTCCATAAATCTACATTTACACAAGCAAATATATCTGATTTCACAAACACCCAGTACCACAAGTATTACTTCAATAAAGGGCCTGCAAACAGCAAAATATTTGACATAATAATGGAATGTGTGTTATGCACTTTTCTGTTTAAGGATCCACAGCTGAAGCATTCCCGGAACTCACTGATATAAACTGGATATTGTGCTTCTGCTTATTCCCAAATCTCTGCTGTTAGTATACAGCATTATAACAAAAAACACAAATAACCTGTAAAATACAGCCTTTATAAACAATATGAGTGATGTCACTTGTCTCAGATGATTTACTGAAACATATGTATTTCAAGAAATAATCTACCCCATGTTGCAAAAGGTTCATGAACTTCATAAAGGCATTTAGCTTCCTTCATTGTGCTTTTATATGTCCATGGAAATCCTCTTTAGATATCTTTATTATTTACAAACAGGGGTACATTATTCCCTATATTGCTATTATTAGAATTTTGTATTTTTATTAGGGATGCAACAGTGAAGTAAGAGTGCATAATAATTTGCCACAAAGAGCTACTGAAAGTGATACTACAGGTTACTTGAAAACACATATTAGCAAGTACATGAAGTTATTTAATTGGACAGGTATCTCCAACCTTTTTTTACTCATGAGCCACACACATGTAAGAAGTGTTGGTGAACCACACAAGCATGAAAACATTCATTGGGGATGTCAAATATGGACTGTGATTGACTATTTGATAGCCGCCTGTAGACTGCTAGCCTGCAGGAGTGAAACTGTGTCTCTGTGCTTCCAAAACTTGCCTACGAGCCAAAAATGGGCACCGACTATGAGGCCACTGGGAGCAACATCAAAGGGCAACATGTTGCTCCTGAGCCACTGGTTGGGGATCACTATAATAGTAGGTGCAAAGTTTGCTATGTCTTCACTGATAGCAACCAATAAGCAGGCAGCATTTACTGGTCTCCTACTTGATCCAATCATCTTATTGATTGCTAGGTGTTACTGCACCTGGGCAGATTTTGTGCCTTGTAATATATATGGGGGTAGTTCATCCCTAGCTTTTGACCAACTTGTGTGTTCAAAACACTATTTTGGGGACCCCACATACAATTCTGTAGTTTTCCAGTCAGCCACAAATGACAGGACTGGATGGCTTGGTCACCACAGGTCTGGGTAACTCACATGATGACTCCAGCATGTCTGAGAGAAGGTTAATTAGCATTACTAGCTTTTGATGTACTGCTGCCGAGTATAAGCAGGGCTGATCCCAGACTGTTAAAAAACTTTTGAGCTAATCTAAATAATAAGGTGACCGAGGGGAAAATTATCTAAATCAGATGGAAATAGTCCTCTAAACCAGTTAACTATAATTATATTTAATCAGTCTGGAGAATTTAAACTGATAAATAAGCAGTCCGAAGGCTACAGGTTACACTACAGGTATGTAGCCACAGTATTTTGGGAAAGATATAAACCTTTCCTCAGGTACAAGAAACAAGTCAAGTGAGTTGATATAAACTTAAATAGCATAAGATCTAAGGAAGTTAAAAGTCATATCATAACCCTAGCCTAGCAAATTAACTGGGAATTGTCATTAAGGAGGCGCACTGAATGGGTAAAAAAGACACTATATAATTAGTGTTAAAGAGCTACCTTGCTAGACAAGCTAATACTTACCCTTCTGTAAAAAAGTTTAAGAGAGATAACACATCAAATAATTTTCTGCCAGGCAATTCTGCAATTAAAATACCAAGAAAATAAGGAGCAAATGCAAATCTGTTCAGAACACGTTTAAGTGGAAACAGGGACTCTTCACATTTCCACAACTGGCGAGTAGGGGTATCTTCAGATACATTTTTGAAAATCACAATTGCATGCAGTCTGATCAAAACTTTTTCCATGAACTGTTCCCCGAACTCATAAAAGTTGTGTGTTTGCTACAGAAACGCTACTAAAGTTTATATAAACAAAGCTGCTGTGTAGCCATGGGGACAGCCATTCATTACTTAGCAGATAACAGATAAGCTCTGTTGAATATAATGGTGTTTTATCTGTTATCTGCTCTGCGCCTGTGCCTTTTCTCTTTTGAATGGCTGCCCCCATGGCTACACAGCAGCATAAACTATAGTAGGGTTTCAGAGGCAAACACACCAGTGCACCAGTGCAGGGCAACAGTGCCTTAAACTGTAATTACTTTTATACACTTTCATTTTTTTGTGTTAGGACTCTGGCACACGGGGAGATTAGTCACCTGTGAAATCGCGGAAGTTGCCTTGAGGGCTCTGGCACACGGGGGAGATTAGTCGCCCGCGATTTAACTCCCTGTTCGCGGGCAACTAATCTCCCCGAGTTGCCTACCCCTGCCATCCCACCGGCGAACATGTAAGTCGCCGGCGGGATGGCAGACGCGGCGGCGCGATTTCGCGCAAATCGCCCCGCCGCGTCTGCCATCCCGCCGGCGACTTACATGTTCGCCGGTGGGATGGCAGGGGTAGGCAACTCGGGGAGATTAGTCGCCCGCGAACAGGGAGATTTGTCGCCAGAGCCCTTACTGTTCCTTTAAGTACAATCAGTTTGGAATGGCACAAAAATCACTGGTGTGCTGAAAGGATG
Organism: Xenopus tropicalis; assembly: GCF_000004195.4. NCBI lineage: Eukaryota > Metazoa > Chordata > Amphibia > Anura > Pipidae > Xenopus > Xenopus tropicalis. The sequence continues at coordinate 56,202,579 of NC_030677.2, forward strand.
GTTCCCGGCATAACACTGTTACAAGATTTACAATTTCTGTAAGGGAATACTCCTTTATGAAGATTTATTGCATTTAATAGCACTTGGTTGTTATAAAAGGCTCACACTTTGCCCAAGTCTAGTAGAATACAACAACCAATCAAAAGTTTATTTTCAAATAGCTGTCCTATATATCATACCTTCTGATTGGTTGCTATTGGGTTAGACCAGTAACTTTGCACTTTCATATTACCCCCTTAGAGAATGCTGAGACAAATGGTAGGCAGAAAGAAGAGAAAAGAGAATTCAAGAGAGAAAGAAACTGGGAATAGATAGAACATGGAAAGATAATGGATAATGAAGGCAAAGAATTAAAATGATAATGACACTTAAAAGAACTCTTTAAAATATGAATGCATATAAAAAGGTTACCTATAGGTCATGTTGATTGTTTTTCGCTGATAGGGCTGCTTTTCTAAGTAATTGTTACCTGAAGTTACTAAACCTGACTGTTTTGCCAACCTGACTGTCTCTTCTCAAACTGTCAGTTATAGCTTCTAATGCTAATGTCCTACTGCTGCACAAATATGGCTGCCCCATCATAAAGGAACATAGGGGATGCTAAAATACATCTACATACAAATACATCTGCCCCGTGTGGCCCTAGCCAAACACACATAAAGTAGTAGAAATAAGAGCAGAAATGATCCCCTTTTGGATAATTGAAAAAAAAACCTTTAATTAACCCGATCCATGATATGCAAGCTTTGACTTCTGTTGAAAACAACTAGGAGGAAATTCACAAAATGAAAGATCAAATTGGAGATCACAATAACTCAAATAGTAGGATAATTCAGTGGTAACAGTGGGTTAGATTCGCCTTTCATTCTCCTTTAAATTTGCATTAGTCCTTTATGGTAAAAACATAAAGGCTTCTACCTAGGCAGCTTTGGCCCTAAAAAATAATTTGATTACCCAATACACGATGATAAGGGTAAGGTAACAAATAATCACAATGAGGTGACATCATAGCACCTTGATGTAGCACAATATACCAGCCTAATATTAACTAGAGGTCACCCCTTTAGATTAGAGGAAAGGAGCTTCCATTTGAAGCAGCGTAGGTGGTTTTTCACGGTGAGGGCAGTGAGGTTATGGAATGCCCTTCCTAGAGATGTGGTAATGGCAGATTCTGTTAATGCCTTTAAGAGGGGCCTGGATGAGTTCTTGATCAATCAGAATATCCAAGGCTATTGTGATACTAATATCTACAGTTAGTACTAGTGGTTATATATATAGTGTATGTATGTGAGTGTATAGATTGGTAGGTGTGGGTTAAGTGTGCTGGGTTTACTTGGATGGGTTGAACTTGATGGACACTAGTCTTTTTTCAACCCTATGTAACTATGTAACTATGTAACTACAGTGTTATACATTGTAGGTATTGCAGTGATAAGGCCACTAGCTTACTATAGCATCCAACATTACAAACATGGCTTCAAGCCTTGTAATTCATTAAGCCCAAATGGTGCATGAGAATATCAGTATATTCATGGATGCATAGCTTCTGGAGACATTTCACCTATGTATGCACTGTCACATGGGAGTCAGCTCTTTTTTTTATCATAAAGGATTTTTTTGTGAGCTCCTGAACTATAAGGGCTTAACTCCACAGGAGATTTTGTAGGACAGTGTTGGATCCACAGAACACATCCTACAAGTCGGATGTAGTTACATGGGTCAAAATATAATTGGGCTGATTGAAATATCTGATGTGTACACTACATCTTCATCCGATGAGATATTTTTTCCCCAAATGCTTGAATTAGCCTGATATTGTCAACCAAAGGTGGACATATCGGGACAAGATGCTCTCTTTTGGTGACATTGCCAAATGAGCAGATCGCAATATGTATGGCCACCTTAAGAAACATGGAGCTACTTGTAGCAGCTGCTTGTCATGGCTACAAAAATAGACAATGCTAATAATTTACTGATAATTGTCTCTACGTGTGTTTTAGCCTAGTCAGTTCTCAGTATTGTCTATGGCAGGGTATTCTGGCGTGTTTTAGGGTGAAGACACATGGAGCTACTAGTAGCTGCTACTTGTAGTGGCTACTAAAATAGACAATGCTAATCATTTACTGATAACAGTCTCAACATGTGTTTTAGCAGAGGCAATTATCAGTATTGTCTGTGGCAGGGTATTTTTTGGCATTCAGTAGCTGTGAAAAAGTAGCTGCTACTAGTACCTCCGTTTGTCTTCACCCTTTGCCGTGACAAGGAGCTGCTACTACTAAGTAGCTCTGTCAAAGCTTGCACATCATGGATCAGATTTATCACAGCTCTTTTCAATTACCCATGATAATTAGACTAATTTTGTATTCACAGGAAGGGGTGATTCTGACACTATTTAAATCTTTTGCGCATGGCTTTGTTTTAAAAACTATTTAATTATTAACTAAAAACTACTTATAAAGACTATTCAGGTGCTTAAATCATGTCAGGTGACAGATTAATCTAATTTTGCTTTTGAGTGCTCTGTTTGTATATCTACATTGGATGGCACATGGTGGTTGGAACGTGGCAAAGAGTGATGCAGTTATGCTGTAAGAGGAGCAGCTGGAAATAACCTGCCTTTTAGCTCCTTCCCAGTTTCTTTGAAAGCACAAGTACCGTAGGTTTTATGGTTAAGGGTATTTTAACTGTGTTTAATAAACTATATGTTTTACCAATAGATCTCATCAATTTGGTAATACACACACATTTTCTCTAATTTGTTATGTCATGGATACTTGTTGTGATACCAGTTGTGTGGTCACTAAACAATAAGCTGTTGCTCCCATCATGCTTTCCTAGCACATAATACATCCCCTCCAGTGCTATGTAACTATCCCCCAAAGGACTTTCAGCTGAAACTCTTCAACATAAAAGTTCCATGTTGAGTAGCTCACAAATACCACCCAAGTGATAAAGACAAATATTTTACTTGCCTGGGCTATCAAGGTATCAGTCAGTGTCAGCAATTTCCCTAGCCCACCAGCATACAGCTGTTCCTTTGGTAACAGAGGCAAAAATGCCTTCACCGAACAAACTCTTTTTGCTAGAATGTTAATAAATGGCTTCACAGCCTATAGAAAATGTATATATATATATATATATATATATATATATATATATATATATATATATATATATATATATATATATATATATATATATATATATATATATATATATATATATATATATATATATATATATATATATATATATATATATATATATATAAAAAAAACTGGGATTTACCCAGTCATGGTTAAAAGTGAATTTGGGTCTCAGTAACTGTTATATGGATTAAAGGTTATACAGCTTGTTGTATACTATATTTAAGGCATTGTAACTATATTTATAAGCCTGAGAATTTGGAGAATTCTGGAGTACCAAATTCCTCCATACAAATGTGGAGTACAAATTATGCCAAGGTGAAGTTGGTATCATTTTTTTGGAGTTAATGTCATTTTGCTTCAGTTAATATTGTCAGAAAGATGGAGTTAAACTGGCAAAATTGCTTTACTCCAACTTTTTATAAAAATAATTAAGTTAGAGTTTAGAAGACTCTGAATTTGTTGTTTTGGTTTTCTTGTGTAAATGAACATTTTTGTTTCAAAATGCCAGTAGTCAATGTAAAAAAGAAGGTCTGTTTTCCATTTGTCATTTTTACTGGGTTTTTTTTTAACACTGCTTCTTACACTGGAATTTAGCTGATGCCTGAATTTTTCCTATTCACTTGAATGGGGTAATTTATGATGCTGTTAATATTTTAGGATGAAAACACGGAGCTACTAGTAGCAGCTACTTGTCACAGCTACAGAAATAGACGATGCTAATCATTTACTGATAACTGTCTCTATGTGCATTTTAGAAAAGAGAAATTCTCAGTATTGTCTATGGCAGTGTATTTTCTGGCTTTTAGGGCGAAGATGATTAATTGCCGTTATAAAAAATTTGGTTTCAGCGACTAGGGCTTAGGGGCAGATTTATCAAAATGTGAGTTTAAAGCTTAATACATAAAATCTCATCCCCATCCTATTCATTCCTATGGGATTTTTAGAAGTGTATTTATCAATGCGTGAAAGTTAGAACTCACTTTTTGATAAATACACTTCTAAAAATCCCATAAGAATGAATAGAATGTAGGTGAGTTTTTATGTATTAAGTGCTAAACTCACATTTTGATAAATGTGCCCCTTAGAGTTTAGATGACTTTGAATTTGTTGTTTGGTTTTTTTTTTCATTTTTTTTAACATTTTTTTTTTTTCAATTTAATACCAAATTTGTCTTAGGCTGATGCCACACGTGGCGTAGGGCTGATTTTTTCGGCAAGCGCAAAATCGCTTGCCGAAAATTCAGCCCTATGCCTGCTACTTGTGCCTGCACCCGAATGAATGGAATACGCTCGGGTGCAGGCACATGTAGCCGATATACGCATGAAAACGCAAGACTTTGCATTCTCTCGCTTTTTTATGCGTATATCGGCTACATGTGCCTGCACCCGAGCGTATTCTATTCATTCGGGTGCAGGCACAAGTAGCAGGCGTAGGGCTGAATTTTCGGCAAGCGTTTTTCCGCTTGCTGAAAAAATCAGCCCTATGCCACGTGTGGCATCAGCCTTAACAAAACTTTTGGAATTCTCCCCTTGGTCTGTCATTTAGCTGGCTTCTGCTCCATTGTTTTAGGAGTCAAAACCAGTACTGCAGAGATTATAAACAGCCAGATATACACTGCTTTCAGTACCAATGATATTTTCGCATGTAAAAGCTAGCTCTTCTTTTCAATGCAAACTTGAGAACATAGTGATATGAAGTCTGGAGAAGACAAATAACACATAGATGTTCTGTTTAGTTAAGCTGTTATCACACATGTGTTTTCTGGCAGACAGACCTAATATATATAACTCTACCCAGTATTAGCATTTTGGATGTATGTGTGTGTTACACTGAGTGGGGGAAGTACTGCAAGACAGCACCAATGGCCATTTAGCCCTGCACTCAGCATTGCCTTAATTGGGTCCTACACACAATTGTTAGAATTTTGGCATTCTCTTGCTACATTTTTCTTTCTGCAAGAAGCTATAAAATCCCAGCTGTTCTCTGTATTAAATGGTTGCTGTTTTTTTAATGTAAATTTATTTTAACTCCTTTCATAGTGAAGAGGAAAGTCTGTGGTGCAATATAACATATACAAGCAAGTTTATGGAAAATCTTGTATGGAAAATCTTGAATAAATAAAAACTATTTAAAATTGCTTTGTAAATCCACATACCTCTATCTGCTTTATGGACTTGTTTGCAAGGCTGAGTTTAAAAAAATGGCATAGACGTATACCAATCATGCCCACAGATTGTAAAATAGAGTGTATTTTTGTTTATTGATTTTAGGCATAAACAAGCCCCAGTGTAAAACTCCTCTATAAAAACCAGTAGTCACTGTCACTGTTTTTTGTTCAACACTGCTTCTTACACTGAAATTTTGTTGCTGCCTGAATTTTTCCTATTCACTTGAATGGGGTAATTTATAATGCTGTAAATGTTTTAGGGTCAAGACACACGGAGCTACTAGTAGCAGCTACTTGTCACAGCTACAGAAATAGACAATGGTGATCATTTACTGATAACTGTCTCTATGTGTTTTTAGCAGAGGCAGTTCTCAGTATCGTCTATGGCAGGATATTTTCTGGCTTTCAGAGTGAAGACACACAGGGCGATTAATCACCGTTTTAAAAAACTTGATTTCAGCGACTAGTCGTAGTGATTCAACTGCCATCTGTTAATATAGGAGTCACCGTGGCCGATTGTCGCCATTTGCAGTGTGCTGATTTGTCGTCATGCCTTTTTAAAAAGTCGCAGCAACTGATCGCCCCGTGTCCTTGCAAGTTTCATTTAAATGCATGATACAATATTTTTGCAAGCTGAGCAAAATGAGAGAGTAGTTATTGCCATAAACACAAGCGGCACTTCCCTCTATTGAATATAACTCTCTGAGCACTTTGGCCTGTCACACCTTCAGCATTAGTGATACAATGTCTGACTGCATACTGTCTGAAATCATAAGCTGCTCCTGAACTTTGCCTTCTCCCTGGCCTGACTGTGTAAACAAACAATCTTGAGTCCTGGGTTCCATTCTAAGGAAGTGCATGGAGTTTAGAGGGGTACAAAAAATGGGAGTAATCCAATGCTCTATATTTCACGTCTGTACTCCAAAATGGAGACCTGTGTTCCGCCCATGTTTACAATACTGCCTAAGTTTGTCAGTGTATTCATTAGAGGAAGGTGAGAGAGAGCCAGCAGGCGCAGCCCTTTATTTACTGCCTGCCCTTTGGCACGTGCTAAGGTCAGGGCTATCGTATACAAGCCGCCAGCCAGTAATTCACATTAAATTACCCCTTATCATTTCTTCTTCCTACTTTCTCTTACTTCTTTACTATCTGTATGTACATTTTCATGTCTTCTTTGTAAACAAAGTTAAAGGGACTCTGTCATGATTTTTATGGTGTACTTTTTATTTCTAAATTACACTGTTTACATAGCAAATAATTCAATCTACCATTTAAAATTTGGTTCTTGAACCAACAAATTTTTTTAGTTGTAATATTGGTGTGTAGGCAGCCGTCTCGGTGCATTGTGCCTGAGTCTGAGCTTTCAGAAGGAGCCAGTGCTACACATTAGAACTGCTTTCATGTAACCTATTGTTTTGCTTTCTCCCATGCAACTGGAGGAGTCCCAAGCCGGACTTGGATTTCTTACTATTGAGTGCTACTCTGATATCTACTGGGAGCTGCTATCTTGCTACCTTCCAATTGTTCTGCTGATTGGCTGCTGGGAGGGGGTTGATATCACTCCAACTTGCAGCTCAGCAGTAAAGTGTGACTGTAGTTTATCAGGGAACAGGTCACATGGCTGTGGCACCCTGGGAAATAAAGAATATGTCTAGCCCCATGTGAAATTTGCATGGAAGGACCCCTTATCCAGAAAAACCTCAGGTCCAGGGAATTCTGGTTAATAGGTCTCATACCGAAGTATATGCCCTGTATATATGTACGTATGTGTTTATTCAGAGTTACACTTTTTATGAATGTTAAATCTAAAACGCGGACTGTGTTAATACAGTAGGGCACTTTGCCTTTAAGTGTCTTTTACAATATAAATCAATCGGTTTATTAAGAAAGCGTCATTGTTTTTGGAAGCATTATTACGGCCAGCTATGAATGGTATGTGCCCTTTCATAGACAATAATGCCCCACATTCCTTCTGCTTTAGTGTCAGACACGATGCGTGGGAGCTGCGGCTTCAGCTGTACATGTGTATGCGATCCAACACACTGCCATTGTTTCCCTGTGCACTGACTGAGTGCCATCCCCAGCCCAGTGACTCCCTCAGCCTGGGCGGCAGTGTGGGCAAGGTGAGTGGCAGCAGTGCCCGGATTAGCGCTAGTGAGCGGCCCGGTTTGTGTGACACACCAGCAGTAGCAGCTCCCTCTCCTTTCCGCAGGTACCTCCTCTCTCCCGCCCTCCCCCTCCGCCTTTGTCTTACTATCACAGGGAAACCGAGGGAACGATTTCCTGTTGACACCGGATTATTTAGAAAGTGAAGGGAAGGAGGAGAGAGGGAAAGCCGGCCTGGAAGTTGTGCCGAGTCGCACCTTACACCCGGGCTGTGCCAGTGGCTCCCAGGGGACGGATAGGGCGGCCCTGCTGCTGGATGCGCCCTCACTCGGGACAAAGTTTGTGCGCAGGGAAGGAGCCCCGGCAAGGAGAGGGGGGGGGCACAGGGGCAGAGGCTGCAGCCCGGGATATGCACTTTAGCAGCAGCAGCAGCAGGTGCGCCGTGTCCCTGGGCTCATACTGGGCTCATACTGGGCTGACACTGGGCTGACACTGGGCTCATACTGGGCTGACACTGGGCTCATACTGGGCTGACACTGGGCTCATACTGGGCTGACACTGGGCTCATACTGGGCTGACACTGGGCTCATACTGGGCTCATACTGGGCTCATACTGAACAGAAGCGCTCACATCTGGCCTTGGCTTCTTACACAGGGGCCTTGTGCTACCGGCGCTACACTGGGGACAGGACAGCCCTTGGATTTGTGAGCCCTTCCATGCTCTCACCCACAGCTGCTGATGGCTGAAGCCTGGCTGGAGGAAGAAGAGGAGGAGCTGAGAGAGCTCAGGGACAGTGCTGGGAACAGGAGGCACAGGAGGTCCAACCTCAACCAAGCTGCAGGTAACTGTGTGCTGGGGCCTCCATAGTGGCTACTGTATGGGCCTGCGTGGCTACTGAATGGCAATAAGCACCTGGCTGTACAGTGGGGATGTCACTCATCTGCCAGGATTATGCAGGGATTAGTAGGAATAGCTCATCTACAATCCTGCCAATGGCCACTTATACATATAGTAATGCCTTGTTCCTTTGTGGCCTTAATCACTGTTCATCACTCCTTGCCCCAGTATGGTGTGTTGTTCTAAACACTTGACAGAAATCAGCTTCTGTATTCTTCCAGTACTCTGATATACAGTATCAGTGGGAAGACTTGTATGTTTATTTCTCTGTGCATTGGAAAAGTCATGGAGGGACACTTGTTGGATATTCCTCCTTTTTTCAAACCTATAATTATTATGGCTATGTGATATTACACCTAATAGGACCCTGTTACATTTGATCCCCAGATGATTTTACCTTTGATTATATGTTGGAGAATCCTGGGAGTTGTGGACCAGTAAATAAGGAGCCCCAATTTCAAATAATAGACTTTTTCAAAAGAGAGACATTGTACGTATACTCTCATACTGTATTTTGTTAGACTACTCTGTGTATTAAATAAGGTTAAAATAAGGAAATTAAAATATGAGATTATGTTTTATTTTAAATGTAGTATCATTTTTTTCTGCACGTTGGCATTTATACATGTAGCTAAAAACTGTCATTTTGCTATTCTAAGCCTTAAAAACTACATCATAAACATCTTCAGATGTTCATGTACAGATGCATTCATACATTGAAGGAGGGTTCTGTTCTAGCTAAGATTTATGTCCTTGTGTTTTACTGTAGGTTTAATGTTAAATAAGGTGAATATTAGCTCTCAAGAACCAAGTAAACACAACTTCTTTTGAATTCATATAGCAGTTATCGCAGATCTGTACATGTTAAAGTATTTTCTCTGAAGTAGAAGTACTGGTTTTCTTTGCCTTGTGTTTTCATACTTGTGCTGGGTTTCGCTGTTTTCTGAAAGAGCCCCTGTCCTTCAAACATACTATGGGGCAGATTTATCACAGTACGAATTTGCATCCCGAAATGGAAAAAAATCAGATTAAATACGAAATTTCTGATGATCGGAAATGTCATGAAAATGCTTATGAAAAGATCGTATTTTTCACGATAATATCATATTGGCGAGCCAAAAGTCACGAAATTTTTGTATCTCAACGATCGTAAATGTCGGGAAAACTTTTGTGACAGATCTTTACCTTGCCTCCCCGCTGAGGGCTCAGTTACTTACTCTAACAGGATGTGCAATAACAAAGTATTTATAAGCTTGTAAGTTGAAGTTCATGAGAATCAGAACACCTACCTTATTTGTGCATACATGTATTTACTTTATAATTTAATAACATTAAAACCCAGTGTGAAAATTGTGTTTACTATTTCCAGATATGCAGTTCTCTAAATGTTGTCTTGTTTTAGATTCAGCAAATGCAATGACTAGTGATTAGTATATATAATACTTGTATAACCCAAAGGGATGCACTTGCCAAATACTGCTATTAAATATTCTGCTTGCTGAAGTATATTTGTCAGCTATTCAACATCTTGCCAGTAGGTGTCAGTGTATCATTAGTTTATGTATCAAAAAAAGCCCCTTTATGTGCATACCGTATATACTCGAGTATAAGCCGATCCGAATATAAGCCGAGGTACCTAATTTTACCTAAAAAAACTGGAAAAACTTGTTGACTCGAGTATAAGCCTAACATAAGCCTCCAACATAATATATTATGTTATATATTATATTCGGATTGGTTTATACTCAAGTATATACGGTACTCGGAATAACGTTTTCATTGCGCAAAGCCAGACAAGACTTCCTATTTCAATAATATTAAGATGTATAAGTCAAGAATAAGCACACACTCAGGGCCATTACTAAAGAGGGGCGCCTACAAGCTGTTGTTATCCTAATGCACTTTCCTGTTTCCCACGCTTTGCTCCCCATTTCTATTGGACTGTGCTTAACCTTGGCATTCCTATGATATTGCACACATCATTTCAATAGGGTGTTAGATGTGAGGGCAGCTCTGCAGCACCATTGAGCTCTAACACCAGCTGAACTAGGCAAACTGCATGCAGACCTCATTAAAGCCTGCAACAAAATACATGAATAAAATGTTTGGACAAGTTGGGGGCAATTAAAACTGGTATATTAATAGAGCCGCATTCCTTTCCATAAAAGAACTATTACTACTATTACTAGGATGAACTCATTACATTACAAGTATTGTTTGTTGGATAATGTTTTACCAGTGCAAATAATTTAGTGTGAGAAACTCTCTGCTGCACAATAAACATCATGCCTGACACTCAGCACGGGATTCCTGCACACATAAATGAACAAATGAGCCCATTGGTTCCAGGCAGACCCTCACACATTGTTAATCACTACTGGTAACTTGACATAGTACAGCATTAAACCAAACAAACTGAAAAACTATAATCAACTTCTAAAAAAGAGCTATTTTGATGTCAACAGACCTATCTAGCTATTGTGCATCACCTACAGTATCTCTAACCTGGGAAAAAAAAAAGATTTGTGCAAGTATGGTACACTATTTCAGGATCCTTTCTGACTAGGATCTAGGTTTTATCAGGTGATTTTAAATAGTTTCTAGTATTCTGCAAAGACACAGGATGCAGGATATGGATAGATATTACAGTAGCTAGAACCTACTCCCAGCCGTTACCTGAATGCAGATTTTAGTATCCGGCAAAGCTCCTCCAAACAACATGTGGGCGTATGCACACAACGCACACCACACCACACACAGGTGGGCAGGGCGAGGGTGCGACGAGCGACGGGACACACTGGGAGCGGCGCGCAGATGCTGCAGATTTGCAGGTTTGTAGATTTAGTATCTGGCAAAGCTCCTCGATATGAGGAGGCAATATGAGGACACGGCGAGACTCCCGGGTGGTAGCGGCGCGCTGAGCCAAGCCGCGCCATGGGGGGGCAGTGCGAGCGGCACCCCCCTGAGTCTCGCCGCTCACGTGTCGTTTGGAGGAGCTTTGCAGGATGAGCAATACTGGAATACAAAGGAGCACTGACGGATTAATTGGGACCTGCGCCGGTAGGATTCTTGCCTCGAGTATAAGCCGAGGATTCCTTTTTTAGCACATTTTGAGTGCTGGAAAACTCGGCTTATACTCGAGTATATACGGTAGTTAAAAAAAAAAGTCAATCCCTCTCTTTGGGGAAAAGAATGGTGACTTCGAAAGTTTTAGATGGAAGGGCAAGGGGAGTTTTATTTCCTGCTGGCATTTACAGGGGACTGCAACAAACCGCAATCGAGACAGGAAGAATCTTCAACCTGCATTAGTGTTGCCACCCATTTTGCAGCATAATACCAGCCATGTCAAATACAAAAATTTTCGTGACTTTCGAATCGCCCCATACGATATTATTGTGATTATTCCGATTTTTCGTAAGCATTTTTTGTGCAATCATCAGAAATGATCATATCTAATCCGAATTATTCCCATTTCGGGATTCAAACTCGTACTTTGATGAATGTGCCCTTATGTTTGGTTCTTGCAAGGTTCTACCGACTTACATTTTTGTGTCACTTTGGGGAGAAAGTAGCAAAAACAAATTTCCAGGTTGGTCCGGTTTACCAAAACCAGCCTATTGTGTACTGGTCCATTGGGCTTTGCAATACTAATTAGGCAGCAAGGCCTGAAGTATTATTTTTACACGGCACCTTTGTAGCATTGGAGATTGAGTCTAAAGGTGGCCATACACGCACCGATATTATCGTACGAAACCTCGTTTCGTATGATAATCGGTGCGTGTATGGCATGTCGGCGAGTCGACCGATATCGCAGGAAGCTGCTGATATCGGACGACTCGCCGATCGGACCAGTTTGAAAATTTTGATCGGGCGCCATAGAAGGCGCCTGACCAAAATTCTCCTTTCAGAGCTGAATCGGCAGAAGGAGGTAGAAATCCTATTGTTTCTACCGCATTACCTGCCGATTCAGCCCTGAATGGTGTGTGGCGGATCTTACGATGTTTCGTGCGACCGATGGTCGTACGAAACATCGTCAGATCGCCACGTGTATGGCCACCTTAACCCAAGCACACTCTGTGAGACGTTTGTATTTTCTCCCTGTGGTCTTTACCCCTAGGGTGTGTGTTCAACCTTATAAAATGAAGAAGACTACTACACATACAGTAATCCTACGCATAACCTTATAATTCTAACACATAAAGGATACTAGAATTGTAAGGCTACATGTAGGATTGCTGCCATTTGTCTCAAGCCACTGAACATCTGAAAGCCAGACTGTCTGACTAAAACAGGTGCTATTAGCCCTCTGTCTGGCACAAAATCACTGATAAGAAATGCCTGCACCAATGTGCTGTACCTTAAAGGAACAGTAACACCAACAAATTAAAGTGTTTTAAAGTAATTAAAATATAATGTACAGTTGCCCTGTGCTCGTAAAGCTGGTAAGTTTGCAACAGAAACGCTACTATAGTTTATATAAATGAGCTGCTATGTCAACACGGGGGCAGCCATTGACGCTGGGAAAAAGGAGAAAAGGCACAGGCACATAGCAGATAACAGATAAGCTTTGTAGAATATAATGGGGTTTTATCTGTTATCTGCTAAGTAACCTGTGCCTTTTCTCCTGTAAATGGCTGCCCCCGTGGCTACACGGAGGCTTTATTATATAAAATGTATTACTCGAGATTAATTGTAATGTTGCTGGGGCTAGTATATGCAGATGCCAGATTTGGGGTATATAGTGTGCAGCCATCTGGTTAAGTAGCACTAGTGACTGAGAACAGGGAGGCTGGACGTCCTGTGCAGAGCCGCAATGGTTTCTTATAAAAGAAGTGCTGTATTTCTCTGACATGCCAGTGAATTCATGTATACATTAAAGTGCTGTGTAACTTGATTATGAGGGTGTCCTGTTTAATTACATGATAGATATAAATGAATTGACCTTTTTAAGTTAAATGTGTCTGGCAGTAAGCAATGGATGGCTCAGGAGGAAGCCGGAAGTGGCGAAACGCGTCAGCGGTGAGAGAGGACACATAGGAGGAGCACTATACAGGGCAGGACTGCTGAACCCAGGAACGACACTGCAGGTCGTGAACAGGGAAAGAAAAAGGAGCAGCCACCTGATCCATACCAGTGACTCCTGACATGCAGCTCATATACTTCTGTTTGTGAGTGTATTGGGAAGTTAAGTTTATACACATATGGCTTATGCATTTATCCCACAGTAAATGCACAGAAGGGGAAGGGAAACAGAATGGTCGTGGAATTAACCTAAAGTTGCTAAAGTTGGAAAATGTGAAGTGGTTCCTAACACTGCCTGAAATTAAGAGGTGGGAAAGCAGAGAGTCGTGAGCTACAAATGAACCAATTGGATGCCATATAAACCCAAGGGGGTCTGTAAGTAGATTGCCATATCGGAAAGGGATATCACAATTGGGCCACAAAAGGGTGAATAAAAGTTAAAAGTTATCACAGGTGGAGTGCACATTGCAAAGTAATAACCGTAGTTAGCAGCACATATTTTTTTTTCTTTTCTTTTTCTTTTTACCTAGCCTATATAGACCTCATCAGCTAAGTCTAACAGGCAGAAGAGGGCACTTTTGCGAGTAATTATTATTGTATGAACCTTAATTTGGCCGCCGCTGTGGCTTGTATGGACTCACACAGGTCTCCCTTATACGTTCACTCCTTACCGCTGGGATTCATAGAGTCATGTAGCCAAGTGCAATACCAAACACTTCCAAAAAACATACAAATGGATTTGCATCAGTTCCTGGTTATAGGCCTTTCATTGTGAAAACTGAATGTGTCTGTACTTGTAGTGGATTTTACTGATCTCTCGACTATACCTGTCTCTGCACATTCTTATAGCTGTTTATCATATTTATAAGTAATATATTACAAACTTCTCCTCACCAGTTATAGGAGAACTTAATAAGAGGAAACAGGTATTATCACTTTGATATTAAACTCCTGCCTTGTTTTCAGTGTTATAAGTCACTAAAGCACAAGGAGGGCAATAAATTACAAAGAGGTAAATTAGAGCCATGTGCCAAGGGTAGGGATTTATAAGAAAGCAGGAAAAAAACATACAGGTTTAGGGACCAGAAAGACAGTAGTAGTTTGACACAAGAGCTAAAGTTAAAGAACAGTAAGCTGAGCTTAGAGCTGTTCCAGTGTTGCAGTGTGAAGGAAGGTGAAGTCAGACCATGCTAAAATGGCAGCTACTATCTTAAACAGAGGGAGCTTCTATGGCTTTTTACATGGGTATGGTAAAGCATTTAGCCGAATAAATATAGTGTTCTAGCTTGCACTATTGTGATTAATCAATTTCCAATAAAATGCTAAAATGCTTTTCCTTTAAGTCCTGCTTCTAATTTTTAATTGGAAATATAACTAAAATCATCTACAAGACTGAAAGCCTAAATTCCCTTTTTGTGACTTCAGGGAACAGGCAGCAGACACCCCCTACCTCACACAGAGAGGTCTTGGAATCTACAAGAAAACAAGCAGCAAAAGATGCTTCTAATGAGGAGATTTCCCGTAGCACTTCCAGGGAGGAGAAACTTTGTGGGCGAAATGATGCACTTGCAGCAATTAAGGTACCATTATGAGATAATAAGGCCTTCTACTTTGTCATTTATCTGTCCTCTATATCAAGGTTCCTGCTAGTCCTCATATATTTGATACCAGTGTGCAAATGTCATTATAGGTTACTTTAGTTAATTATGCTAAGTATTTCTTTGAAGTAATGGACTGAAATATCTAGTGGCCATTTCACTTTGGCTTGGCATTTTTTGCCTCTTGACACAACTATTGACTATTGGCATTACTTAAGGGTAAGGGCACACTAAGGTGAGGGTTTGCTTCTCTCTAGCTGTGTTTTGTAGGCAGGTAGATGAGAGCAGATCCACTTCTCTTCACCTGCCTACAAAACCTAGATGGCTTTCATAGTACTCCAATTTTTTACATTTAAACAGTTCCTGTGTGAGTCCTGTAGAATCTCAAGACATCTACTCACAACTTACACCAGCTGTCCTCTAGAGGGCTCTGTGGGGTTATACATACTGTATGTTTACTTTGATTCTGTGACTAATACTAAACGTCTAAAAGCCCCGTTGAAGTATTAGTTTTGTACTCGTTACAGTAAAGCCAGAATGTAGTATCCAGTAATCAAGTGAATCAGTCCTATTCTTTAGCAATAACTTACAGCTGGTGCTTGATGCTTTACAGTTAGCTTTCAAATTTATGCATTATCATTTTTGTAGCTTTTTATTTCTGGTATATGCAAAAAAAAACACAAATCCACGATCTCACGGTGCCATAAGCTCCTGACAACTTTTCATATTGTGATTTAGCCTGTTGTGCACACACACTTGCCATGGTAGATGTGGTGATTATAAAGGCCATTTGCATTGTCGTAAATCTAATTTTGGTGTTTAGATGTTCACTGTATAGCACTTTTGTGTATTTTTTGGCATTCGGCCTTAGTTATGCTGACTGAGATAAATTGTTAGTGAAACTGAAAACAAATCTTCATAGACTGAGACAAACCAGGTAAGCACAGTTGCTCTGCTTTCTTTTAAAGTGATGTCATGTTTGTATTTTCCAGCACGAAGAGCCACTTAGGGAAAAAAGCCCCATCGACAAGAGGGATGGGATTTTCCAAAATGAAAATTGGAATAAAAACAGATCTTCTGCCAGAAAAAAAGAAAAAGAGAAACAGCTTTTTTCCTGCAAGGTGCCTCCTTCACCCACTCCTTTCAAACGGATAAGCTTTTGTTTCCTTGATTTTTATTGCATGACAACTTGGCCTCACTCGTCTTGTGACTTTTTACATTTAGTCGTGGCCTTGCTTGAATATAATCTATTGCTTGTTTTGTCACCCTCCCATCCTACGTTTTTCAGATGATGAAAGTCCTGTTTATTGTGGGAAAAGGTCTAATAACTGAATCCGAATATAAAATATTACGTAATTAAAGCAAATGTTATTGTAATCACCTTTTTAATGTGTTTTCCTCAAGCCAAGACTCCATTTGCCACAGTGTCATGCACGTTCTGCGAGTTTCTTCTTTTACATTCTGTATGCTGTAGTTTCACACATTTGGCACTGTTTCTAGTTCCTTCTGATTTGGTAAAGGTAATGTTTCTGATGCCTGCCCATACACATACAGACAATATTGTTTTTTTTATTATTATTGGCGTATGTATGGCATGCTGAAGATCCATACCGATATCTGCTAATACACCCTATGTATGATGCATTGTCTATTAGGAAGTGAGAGAAGTAGGATGCTGTCCTGATTTGTTTAGGCTTTTATCCTGAATGAATGCAGCAACAGAAAGATGGCTATCCACTCGGCAGGGTTGCACCATGTATAGCATATAACATAGGTTAAGCGTCAGTTAGCACCAGAACAGAGTTTTTGGGCTGGTGCCCACACAACATAGTCTGTCTGCATTTTTCTACTTACACTTATTTTCTCACTCTTGCTTGTGGCAATTTTTACAAGTTGGCTGAATAGTAGTCAAAATAATTTCTTATTACATCACAAAAAGCATAAGGCGAAGTGCATGGGTAGAAAGGAAGCACCGATGACAGAATGATATATGATTGGTGCCACTAAGTTGTCTGATGTATCCATTATGAATGGCTGGCAGTAGTGCAGCCCAGTTGGGTTTAAGTGTGCAACTGTGCCAGTCTGAGAACAGGGAGGCTGGACGTCCTGTGCAGAGCCGCAATGGTTTCTTATAAAGAAGTGCTGTATTTCTCTGACATGCCAGTGAATTCATGTATACATTAAAGTGCTGTGTAACTTGATTATGAGGGTGTCCTGTTTAATTACATGATAGATATAAATGAATTGACCTTTTTAAGTTAAATGTGTCTGGCAGTAAGCAATGGATGGCTCAGGAGGAAGCCGGAAGTGGCGAAACGCGTCAGCGGTGAGAGAGGACACATAGGAGGAGCACTATACAGGGCAGGACTGCTGAACCCAGGAACGACACTGCAGGTCGTGAACAGGGAAAGAAAAAGGAGCAGCCACCTGATCCATACCAGTGACTCCTGACATGCGCATCATATACTCTGTTTGTGAGTGTATTGGGAAGTTAAGTTTATACACATATGGCTTATGCATTTATCCCACAGTAAATGCACAGAAGGGGAAGGGAAACAGAATGGTCGTGGAATTAACCTAAAGTTGCTAAAGTTGGAAAATGTGAAGTGGTTCCTAACACTGCCTGAAATTAAGAGGTGGGAAAGCAGAGAGTCGTGAGCTACAAATGAACCAATTGGATGCCATATAAACCCAAGGGGGTCTGTAAGTAGATTGCCAATCGGAAAGGGATATCACAATTGGGCACAAAAGGGTGATATAAGTAAAAGTTATCACAGGTGGAGTGCACATTGCAAAGTAATAACCGTATTACACTATATTTTTTTTTCTTTTCTCTTTTTTCTTTACCTCATAAGACCTCATCGCTAAGTCTAAAGCAGAAGAGGGCACTTTGGAGTAATTTATTGAACCTTATTTGGCCCAGCTCTGCCTTGGTTGGCTACCAAGTTCCCTTATAAGTTCAGTCCTTCCCTGGGATTCCTAGTCACTGTAGCCAAGTGAGCATTACCAAACACTTCCAAAAAACATACAAATGGATTTGCAATCAGTTCCTGGTTATAGGCCTTTCATTGTGAAAACCTGAATGTGTCTGTACTTGTAGTGGATTTTACTGATCTCTCGACTATACCTGTCTCTGCACATCTTTATAGCTGTTTATCATATATTATAAGTAATTATGCAAACTTCTCCTCACCAGTTATAGGAGAACTTAATAAGAGGAAACAGGTATTATCACTTTGATATTAAACTCCTGCCTTGTTTTCAGTGTTATCAGTCACTAAAGCACAAGGAGGGCAATAAATTACAAGAGGTAAATTAGAGCCATGTGCCAAGGGTATGGATTTATAAGAAAGCAGGAAAAAAACATACAGGTTTAGGGACCAGAAAGACAGTAGTAGTTTGACACAAGAGCTAAAGTTAAAGGAACAGTAACACCAAAAAATGAAAGAGCTTTAAAGTAATAAAAATATAATGCACTGTTGCCCTGCACTGGTAAAACTGGTGTGTTTGCTACAGTAACACTACTATAATTTATATAATAAGCTGCTGTGTAGCCACGGGCGCAGCCATTCAAGCTGGAAAAAAGGAGAAAAGGCACAGGTTACATAGCAGATAACAGATAAGTTCTGTAGAATACAATAGTGTTTTATCTGTTATCTGCTATGTGCCTTTGCCTTTTCTCCTTTGAATGGCTGCCTCCATGGCTACATAGCAGCTTATTTATATAAATTATAGTAGACTTTCTGAAGTAAACACAACTTTTACCAGTGCAGGGGAGCAGCATATTATATTTTAGTTACTTTTATACACCTTTCATTTTTTGGTGTTACTGTTCCTTTAAGCACCTACTGGATTGGAAGTGCAAGAAACTTGCTCTGTCCATGGCCCTCTGCCATGCAAAAGCTGACACACACATGGTACAAGAGTTCTGAGATAAAAAGGAAACTTTGAAACTAGGCCAGCAGCCAGAGCATAATAGAGAAAAGCTGTGACAGCAGTTTCTGTCACTGGGCAATTGAGTTGGCTTAGTGGTATAACTGTGGCAGTAGACCATACCAGGATTCAAAATAGGCCCTGGTGTTTCAAGTACACCGAGGCCCAAACAGCCCCTCTCAGGCTCACCAAATAGTTATTGACTGTCCATGTCTTGCAGCAGCTTCTCTGGTATTTGCCAGAATCCACAGGTTGCTAGTCCGAGCCTGGATTATACTATGTGGAGAGCCAAGAGCCTGGAAGCCACACCATTTGCCAATGTTCAGCCAATAGGGGCCATTTACTTTGTCTACAGAGACATAAATTCCAGAGAACTAAGGAGAAGGTGGTGCCTGTGCCCACCAGCACTCCCTAACTTGTGGTTGAGGATGGAGAGAGGGAAAGGCCATATGCTTCCCCTATTCTCCATGAATGCAGCTCTGCCAAGGGCAGACAGAGTTATACTCACTATACACAGGTCTCTGTGATCTATTTTAAAGCACAGTGACCTGAGGCAATTTTTAAAAATGCAAGGCAGGAGACAAAGCGCTGAAAACATGGGGAATTCTGCCCCTTTTTTTACACTTTGCATTGCATTAAATAACCCCCACACCCATAATGTACATGACATTATCATCTGCAACACAAATATTAATAACGATTTGGTAATCTTACATCATAACATAGAATTTGCTTATTCAAATAAGGCATACAACTTTCATTTATCATATACATTATATGCTAAAGCAATTCCAAGCAATTCTGCCACCCAGGGGCAGGTTCCATAGGAGCATCTCCCATTCACTGAGCAAAGCAGGCAATGTGTGTTACTACAAGTGCTACAAGAGACAAACTACCAGGACTAGATTTCAACTGCTAACATTTTCCAATAATGCATCTCCCATCAGACAGCTGAAAGAGCCCTGCAGCATACCTAGAAAACATAGTTATGTATTTTCATGGTAAAGGATAAAAAAGATTTGCAGGTATCCTCAGACAGGGCACATAAAAATATTCCTCAGATAGGGCACATAAAAATACTTGGCTTATTCTAAACATCATAAAGCTAAGGGGCACATTTACTAATCCACGAATGTCCGAAAAGCGTCCAAATGCGTTTTTTTCGTAATGATCGGTATTTTGCAACTTTTTCGCGAATTGTCGCAAATTTTTCGAGCGCTTAATACGAAAAAGTCACGACAATTCGCGAAAGTCGTAATGGCTATGCAAAAGTCATGACAATTCACGAAAGTCATAATGGCTATGCAAAAGTCGCAGCAATTCACGAAAGTCATATTGGCTATGCAAAAGTCGCGACAATTCGCGAAAGTCATAATGGCTATGCAAAAGTCGTGACAATTCACAAAAGTCATAATGGCTATGCAAAAGTCGCAGCAATTCACGAAAGACATAATGGCTATGCAAAAGTCGCAACAATTCACGAAAGTCATATTGGCTATGCAAAAGTCGCGAGAATTCACGAAAGTCATAATGGCTATGCAAAAGTCGCGACAATTCACGAAAGTCATAATGGCTATGAAAAAGTCGCGATAATTCGCACAAGTCGTAACGGCTATGAAAAAGTCGAGACGGTGACGAAAAAATCGCAAAAAACACGAAAAAGTCGCAAAATGTTCGTTTCCAATCCGAATTTTTCCCATTTGGGATTCGGATTCGTGGGTTAGTAAATCAGCCCCTAAGTGTATAGTTAGCATTTCACAGACTGTATTTAGAGAGTTATAAGAATAGCAGTGAACGTGTCTCTCTCTCACCGGCTCCTAATGTTCCACTGGTCAGTGAGTTACAATAGCTGCCTTTCCCTGAGGGCTCTCCACACCCATTCCAACACTGTTTTTTTAATATTATGTAATTCTGCACTTGCAATAAATACAAGCTTTAAACATTTCTTGTTTTCTCTTGGGCAGCACAGAAGGTATGTAAGAGACTGAAAGGTGGTGCAAATAAGAAGGGTTCCATAAATCTACATTTACACAAGCAAATATATCTGATTTCCCAAACACCCAGTACCACAAGTATTACTTCAATAAAGGGCCTGCAAACAGCAAAAATATTTGACATAATAATGGAATGTGTGGAATTTTGGTTATGCACTTTTCTGTTTAAGGATCCACAGGCCGCACAGCTGAAGCATTCCCGGAACTCACTGATATAAACTGGATATTGTGCTTCTGCTTATTCCCAAATCTCTGCTGTTAGTATTATAGTGTAGGGATCCCCAAAATCGGGTCCCCTAGGATGGTTGCCCCCAGGATGGACCTCAAGGGAGGGTAGTACTTTAGTAGTGGGACACCTTGGTTGGTTTGGCACTATAAGGGTTAACAGGGAGTTAGCTTCCCTGCAGTTCACAGTTAGGCCACAGGGTGCACACAGTATATAAGGCTGTGCAGCCATGTGCTTTCAGGTCTTCCTGCCTGGGACCCCTCTGGCTAGAGGATAGTGACAGGCTGGGTTTAGAGAGGAAGATATCAGTCATAGGCCGCTCTAGGAGTGGCAGACAGGGTATTTAGCTGGGCAGCTTGGCCCCACCAGGAGACATATTGAGATTAAGATCTCCCAGCACTAATAGCTGGAGTCAGGGACTAAAGAGATAGGAATAGGAGTTTGCCTAATCCGGGGGGATAGCCGGGTGACATTTCCGGGGTGAGGTGTCCAGGGGGTGTCCGCTTGGCGTGAGTACCGGGGATAGCCCTAGAGAGGGTATTCCGGCGTGAGTACCGGAGGGAACCCCAAAGGGAGGGTCATTTGGCTGGAGTGTTACCGGTATCCCAGGAGAGAGGGACTCCTGAGGGATAGAGAAGGTATCCTGATATATCCTGTGTTTCCTGTATGCAAAAGCTGTCTGCCACTCCTCAAATAAACACAACACTTGGTTCAGCATACTTCAGAGTGTGTGTGTATTACTCCTGGAGGATCTACACTACCTGGTAAGGATATACCCCATTGAGGGGGCAAGGTACTAGGAGTGCTGGGAGTCCCCAAGAAGGAGTACTATATTAAGATCTCAGGAGGGGAGTTATAGTTCATTCTATCCCTATCCTGGGTGGAGGCACGCCAAAGTATAAAGAAATAGCTGTTCCCCATAGTAAGCGGGGCTCAGCACTCCTGAAAGCACCAAGTATAGTGACATATCAGAAGGTAGTGCCACAACCGTTTAATAAGTGGGCTACATAGCATTATAACAAAAAAAACAAATAACCTGTAAAATACAGCCTTTATAAACAATATGAGTGATGTCACTTGTCTCAGATGATTTACTGAAACATATGTATTTCAAGAAATAATCTACCCCATGTTGCAAAAGGTTCATGAACTTCATAAAGGCATTTAGCTTCCTGCATTGTGCTTTTATATGTCCATGGAAATCCTCTTTAGATGTCTTTATTATTTACAAACAGGGGTACATTATTCCCTATATTGCTATTATTAGAATTTTGTATTTTTATTAGGGATGCAACAGTGAAGTAAGAGTGCATAATAATTTGCCACAAATAGCTACTGAAAGTGATACTACAGGTTACTTGAAAACACATATTAGCAAGTACATGAAGTTATTTAATTGGACAGGTATCTCCAACCTTTTTCACTCATGAGCCACACACATGTAAGAAGTGTTGGTGAACCACACAAGCATGAAAACGTTCATTGGGGATGCCAAATATGGACTGTGATTGACTATTTGATAGCCGCCTATAGACTGCTAGCCTGCAGGAGTGAAACTGTGTCTCTGTGCTTCCAAACTTGCCTACAAGCCAAAAATGTAAAAATGGGCACCTACTTTGAGGCCACTGGGAGCAACATCAAAGGGCAACATGTTGCTCCTGAGCCACTGGTTGGGGATCACTGTAATAGTAGGTGCAAAGTTTGCTATGTCTTCACTGATAGCAACCAATAAGCAGGCAGCATTTACTGGTCTCCTACTTGATCCAACCATCTTATTGATTGCTATGTGTTACTGCACCTGGGCAGATTTTGTGCCTTTTAATATATATGGGGGTAGTGACATTAAAGTTCATCCCTAGCTTTTGACCAACTTGTGTGTTCAAACCACTATTTTGGGGACCCCACATACAGTTAGGGGTTTTTGTTGATAACAAGTTGTCTAATGCCAGGCAGTGTCATTCTGTGGCTACTAAAGCAAATAAAGTGCTGTCTTGTATAAAAAAGGGCATTGACTCAAGGGATGAGAACATAATTTTGCCCCTTTATAGGTCCCTGGTAAGGCCTCACCTTGAGTATGCGGTGCAGTTTTGGGCTCCAGTCCTTAAGAGGGATATTAATGAGCTGGAGAGAGTGCAGAGATGTGCAACTAAACTGGTTAAGGGGATGGAAGGTTTAAACTATGAGGTGAGACTGTCGAGGTTGAGGTTGTTTTCTCTGGAAAAGAGGCGCTTGCGAGGGGACATGATTACTCTGTACAAGTACATTAGAGGGGATTATAGGCAGTTGGGGGATGTTCTTTTTTCCCATAAAAACAATCAACGCACCAGAGGTCACCCCTTTAGATTAGGAACGGAGCTTCCATTTGAAGCAGCGTAGGTGGTTTTTCACGGTGAGGGCAGTGAGGTTGTGGAATGCCCTTCCTAGTGATGTGGTAATGGCAGATTCTGTTAATGCCTTTAAGAGGGGCCTGGATGAGTTCTTGATCAATCAGAATATCCAAGGCTATTGTGATACTAATATCTACAGTTAGTACTAGTGGTTGTATTTATAGTTTATGTATGTGAGTGTATAGATTGGTAGGTGTGGGTTAGGTGTGCTGGGTTTACTTGGATGGGTTGAACTTGATGGACACTGGTCTTTTTTCAACCCTATGTAACTATGTAACTATAACTATGTAATTCTGTAGCCTTCCAGTCAGCCACAAATGACAGGACTGGATGGCTTGGTCACCACAGGTCTGGGTAACTCACATGATGACTCCAGCATGTCTGAGAGAAGGTTAATTAGCATTACTAGCTTTTGATGTACTGCTGCCGAGTATAAGCAGGGCTGATCCCAGACTGTTAAAAAACTTTTGAGCTAATCTAAATAATAAAGTGACTGAGGGGAGAATTATCTACATCAGATGGAAATAGTCCTCTAAACCAGTTACCTATAATTATATTTAATCAATCTGGAGAATTTAAACTGATAAATAAGCAGTCCGAAGGCTACAGGTTACACTACAGGTATGTAGCCACAGTATTTTGGGAAAGATATAAACCTTTCCTCAGGTACAAGAAACAAGTCAAGTGAGTTGATATAAACTTAAATAGCATAAGATCTAAGGAAGTTAAAAGTCATATCATAACCCTAGCCTAGCAAATTAACTGGGAATTGTCATTAAGGAGGCGAACTGAATGGGTAAAAAAGACACTATATAATTAGTGTTAAAGAGCTACCTTGCTAGACAAGCTAATACTTAAGGTGGCCATACACGAGCAGATCCGCTCGCTTGGCGATGTCGCCAAGCGAGCGGATCTTCCCCCGATATCCCCACCTACGGGTGGGCGATATCGGGGACCATTTAGGTAAAAAAAATAATAATCCGATCGTTTGGCCCTGGGGCCAAACGATCGGATTATGTGGGCGGCAATGGGGCAGTCGGATCGGGGACCGCATCAACGAGCCGATGCGGTCCCCGATCCGACCAGATTTTCTAACCTGGCCGATCGAGATCTGGCCAATTTCAGGCCAGATATCGGTCGGCCAGGCCGCTCTGCTCTCCCCATACACGGGCCGATTAGCTGCCGAATTGGCAGCTATAGTCGGCCCGTGTATAGCCACCTTTACCCTTCTGTAAAAAAGTTTAAGAGAGATAACACATCAAATAATTTTCTGCCAGGCAATTCTGCAATTAAAATACCAAGAAAATAAGGAGCAAATGCAAATCTGTTCAGAACACGTTTAAGTGGAAACAGGGACTCTTCACATTTCCACAACTGGCGAGTAGGGGTACCGTATGTACTCGAGTATAAGCCGATCCGAATATAAGCCGATGTACCTAATTTTACCTAAGAAAACTGGAAAAACTTATTGACTCGAGTATAAGCCTAGGGTGGGGAATGCAGCCGCTACTGCTAAGTTTCAATAATCAAATAAATAACAGATAAATAAATAGATAACTTTAGGGAAAGAAAAATGCTACAGCAGCAGACAAAAGCAAGTTTAGGAACGCTAAGGAAGCTGCCATACTAATTATCAAGGACCCCAGTGTACAAGTCCCACCACAGTACTACAATAGTAGTTACAAGGGCAAAATAATTCTTGATGCTGGACTTAATACAAATTAAATTTTTGTAAATAACAAGTTACTGTACCAATTACTTACTCTGGCTTACTCTGGTTACGTGCACCCACCCTCCCTCCACTTGTGTCCGTGCATACACCTTAAATTGTTAAATAAGTATTTCACTATAAAAAGAATGATTTTTCTTTTTTTAATGTGCCCTTGTTGATTAAATAATATTTCCATTTTGCTTTTACCCCAAGATTTTACTCATTGGACCTATAATACTGGGGGCCCAAAACAAACACACCGTTTGGTCTTCACAAACTTCACAAACTTTTTACACCACCTAGTTACTAACACCTACAGGGCACACTAATATGCAAGAGATAGACTGCTTGCGTATGGCCTGCATTCTGAGCAGGCATTTCCTCGGCTTTTCTCTCTCGCTGTCAGACAGCGTATGTGCAGAAAGTACTGTTTTTTTAAACTTACTTGCGCTTGGAGGAAAGGTGCAAGAAACGGTGTAAGGCGATACGTACGGCCGACAGGTGCACGAACAAGAGAAATACCATACGCGTGGCGTCGTGCGCATGCGCCGGCGCACGGAGACGCACGCACTCACCCACCGGCGCACGGACGCACACCCGACCACGGGGGGGCGGGTTCAGGTCCGTGCGATCGAGTTACAGCACGCCGGCAGGGCGGACACAAGTGGAGGTAGGTAGGTAGGAGGGAAGGTATACTCGAGTATAAGCCGAGACTTACTTTTTGAGCACATTTTTTGTGCTGAAAAACTCGGCTTATACTCGAGTATATACGGTATATTCAGATACATTTTTTAAAATCACAATTGCATGCAGTCTGATCAAAACTTTCTCAATGAACTGTTCCCCCGAACTCATAAACGTTGTGTGTTTGCTACAGAAACGCTACTAAAGTTTATATCAACAAAGCTGCTGTGTAGCCATGGGGACAGCCATTCAATACTAAGCAGATAACAGATAAGCTCTGTTGAATATAATGGTGTTTTATCTGTTATCTGCTCTGCGCCTGTGCCTTTTTCTCTTTTGAATGGCTGCCCCCATGGCTACACAGCAGCTTTGTTTTTATAAACTATAGTAGGGTTTCAGAGGCAAACACACCAGTGCACCAGTGCAGGGCAACAATACATTATATTATAATTACTTTTATACACTTTCATTTTTTGTGTTACTGTTCCTATAAGTACAATCAGTTTGGAATGGCTCAAAAATCACTGGTGTGCTGAAAAGATGGTTCCCGGCATAACACTGTTACAAGATTTACAATCTCTGTAAGGTAAAACTCCTTTATGAAGATTTATAGCATTTAATAGCACTTGTCTGTTATAAAAAGCTCACACTTTGCCCAAGTCTAGTAGAATACAACAACCAATCAAAAGTTTACTTTCAAATAGCTGTCCAATATATCATACCTTCTGATTTGTTGCTATTGGTTTAGACCAGTAACTTTGCACTTTTATATTACCCCCTTAGAGAATGCTGAGACAAATGGTAGGCAGAAAGAAGAAGAGAAAAGAGAATTCAAGAGAGAAAGAAACTGGGAATAGATAGAACATGGAAAGATAATGGATAATGAAGGCAAAGAATTTAGAACATAGGGAAGAAACTAACCATTTCTTCTCCTTGATGTATTTATCAAAAATTAGATTAACTCTATTGAGCAGAGAATTTATATTTCAAAGCTTTCTATTTACATATATCTATAAAATAAATTAAATAAAATACCACTGTCTTTGCCTATTTGATAGAGTATTTCATCCTGTAAGGCTGATGCCACACAGGGCTGATTCTCAGACTGTACAAAAATGCAGGCCAAGAATAAGTCCCTATGCTGGTCTGCACTGGAGGTGACAAAGCCTATCACTCCCAAAACATTTAGCCATTTATCAGTAGGTATATTAGCTTGTAATATTACAAGGAGGCCTGGGTTGATTTTATCATACGTGCAAAATTGTAAGATTTTGTAAATATTGGATATCAAGTACGGATTGTCTTTATTTCTAATATTCTGCAAAATGGTCTTAAATGGGTTAGCTTGGTGCAGTGCCGGGCCAACCTTGCTCCACCCAAGGGAGCACTTATATATAACAGTGGGTGGGGTGGATAGATGGTGGTTGTAAAGGGGGAGGCATGGGAATTGTGCGTGGGACTGAAGGGCTTTTCAGACTAAAATATGCTGCATGAGCCTCCACCCAGGCTGAAGCAATGCATCCGAGTGCAGCCACAACTTGCAGGTTTTAAAAGCAGAGGGGCAGATTTTCAGCCAGCGGATACGTACATCTGCCCCATGTGGCAATAGCCAAACACACATATAGTAGTAGAAATAAGAGCAGGAATGATCCCCTTTTGAATAAAAAAGCTCTAATGAACCCGATCCATGATATGCAAGCTTTGACTTCTGTTCAAAACAACTAGGAGGAAATTCACAAAAGGAAAGTAGTTAGGCAGCAAATTGGAGATCACAATAAATCAAATAGTAGGACAATTCAGTGGTAACAGTGGGTTAGATTTGCCTTTCATTCTCCTTTAAATTTGCATTAGTCCTTTATGGTAAAAACATAAAGGCTTCTATCTAGGCAGCTTTGGGCAGGAAGCAAAAGTTAAAAAAACTGCACACACCAACCATAATTTCCCTAAAAAATAATTTGATTACCCAATACACATGATGATAAGGCTAAGGTAACAAATAATTACAATGAGGTGACATCATAGCACCTTGATGTAGCACAACATAGCAGCCTAATATTAACTACAGTGTTATACATTGTAGGTATTGCAGTGATAAGGCCACTAGCTTACTATAGCATCCAACATTACAAACATGGCTTCAAGCCTTGTAATTCATTTAGCCCAAATGGAGCACGAGAATATCAGTATATTCATGGATGCGTAACTTAACATCTCGAGACATTTCACTACTAATAATTTACTGATTATTGTCTCTACGTGTGTTTTAGCCTATTCAGTTCTTAGTATTGTCTATGGCAGGATATCTTCTGGTGTGTTTTAGGGCTCTGGCACACGGGGGAGATTAGTCGCCCGCGATAAAACTCCCTGTTCCCGGGCGACTAATCTCCCCGAGTTGCCATGACCCGCCATCCCGCCGGCGAACATGTAAGTCGCCGGCGGGATGGCACACGCGGGATGGCGGGATGGCACACGGAGCGATTTCGGGAAATCGCCGAAAAAGCCTCGCGAGTCTTTTTCGGCGATTTGCGTGAAATCGCGCCGCCGCGTCTGCCATCCCACCGGCGACTTACATGTTCGCCGGTGGGATGGCAGGGGGAAGGCAACTCGGGGAGATTAGTCGCCCGCGAGCAGGGAGTTTTGCCGCGGGCGACAATGCTGATCATCTACTGATAACATGTCTCAACATGTGTTTTAGCAGAGGCAATTCTCAGTATTGTCTGTGGCTGGGTATTTTCTGGCATTCAGTAGCTGTGAAAAAGTAGCTGCTACTAGTAGCTCCGTGTGTCTTCACCCTTAGGGCAAAGACACACAGAGCTACTTAGTAGCAGCTACTTGTCATGGCTACTAAACACCAGAAAATCCCCTGCCATAGACAATACTGAGAATTGCCTCTGCTAAAACACACATAGAGATAATTATCAGTAAATGATCAGCATTGTCTATTTTAGTAGCCACGACAAGTAGCTGCTACTAGTAGCTCTGTGTGTCTTCACCCTTAGCCGTAACAAGGAGCTGCTACTAAGTAGCCCTGTCAAAGCTTGCTCATCATGGATCAGATTTATCACAGCTCTTTTCAATTACCCATGATAATTAGACTAATTTTGAATTCACAGGAAGGGGTGTTTTGGTTTTCTGGTGTAAATGAACATTTTTGTTTCAAAATGCCAGTAGTCAATGTAAAAAAGAAGGACTGTTTTCCATTTGTCATTTTTACTGGGTTTTTTTTTAACACTGCTTCTTACACTGGAATTTAGTTGATGCCTGAATTTTTCCTATTCACTTGAATGGGGTAATTTATGATGCTGTTAATATTTTAGGATGAAAACACGGAGCTACTAGTAGCAGCTACTTGTCACAGCTACAGAAATAGACGATGCTAATCATTTACTGATAACTGTCTCTACGTGCATTTTAGAAAAGGGAAATTCTCAGTATTGTCTATGGCAGTGTATTTTCTGGTTTTAGGGCGAAGATGATTAATTACCGTTATAAAAAATTTGGTTTCAGCGACTACTCTTAGGGGCAGATTTATCAAAATGTGAGTTTAAAGCTTAATACATAAAATCTCATCCCCATCCTATTCATTCCTATGGGATTTTTAGAAGTGTATTTATCAATGCGTGAAAGTTAGAACTCACCTTTTGATAAATACAGTTCTAAAAATTCCATAGGAATGAATAGAATGTAGGTGAGTTTTTATGTATTAAGTGCTAAACTCACATTTTGATAAATGTGCCCCTTAGAGTTTAAATGACTTTGAATTTGTTGTTTGGTTTTTCTGGTGTAAATTAACATATTTTTTTTTTCAATATAATACCAAATTTGTCTTAACAAAACTTTTGGAATTCTCCCCTTGGTCTGTCATTTAGCTGGCTTCTGCTCCATTGTTTTAGGAGTCAAAACCAGTACTGCAGAGATTATAAACAGCCAGATATACACTGCTTTCAGTAGCAATTATATTTTCGCATGTAAAAGCTAGCTCTGCTTTTCAATGCAAACTTGAGAGCATAGTGATATGAAGTCTGGAGAAGACAAACAACACATAGATGTTCTGTTTAGTTAAGCTGTTATCACACATGTGTTTTCTGACAGACAGACCTAATATACTGTATACAACTCTAACCAGTATTAGCATTTTGGATGTATGTGTGTGTTACACTGAGTGGGGGAAGTACTGCAAGACAGCACCAATGGCCATTTAGCCCTGCACTCAGCATTGCCTTAATTGGGTCCTACACACAATTGTTGCAGTTTTGGCATTCTCTTGCTACAATTTTCTTTCTGCAAGAAGCTATAAAATCCCAGCTGTTCTCTGTATTAAATGGTTGCTGTTCTTTTAATGTAAATTTATTTTAACTTCTTTCATAGTGAAGAGGAAAGTCTGTGGTGCAATATAACATATACAAGCAAGTTTATGGAAAATCTTGTGGCAATTTTTCCATTCTATCTTGAATAAATAAAAACTATTTAAAATTGCTTTGTAAATCCACATACCTGTATCTGCTTTATGGACTTGTTTGCAAGGCTGAGTTTAAAAAAATGGCATAGACGTATACCAATCATGCCCACAGATTGTAAAATAGAGTGTATTTTTGTGTATTGATTTTAGGCATAAACAAGCCCCAGTGTAAAACTCCTCTATAAAAACCAGTAGTCACTGTAAAAAAAAAAAGGGCTGTTTACAATTTGTAATTTTTACTGTTTTTTGTTCAACAGAAATAGACAATGGTGATCGTTTACTGATAACTGTCTCTATGTGTTTTTAGCAGAGGCAGTTCTCAGTATCGTCTATGGCAGGATATTTTCTGGCTTTCAGAGTGAAGACACACAGGGCGATTAATCACCGTTTTAAAAAACTTGGTTTCAGCGACTAGTCGTAGTGATTCAACTGCCATCTGTTAATATAGGAGTCACCGTGACCGATTGTCGCCATTTGCAGTGTGCTGATTTGTCGTCATGCCTTTTTAAAAAGTCGCAGCAACTGATCGCCCCGTGTCCTTGCAAGTTTCATTTAAATGCATGATACAATATTTTTGCAAGCTGAGCAAAATGAGAGAGTAGTTATTGCCATAAACACAAGCGGCACTTCCCTCTATTGAATATAACTCTCTGAGCACTTTGGCCTGTCACACCTTCAGCATTAGTGATACAATGTCTGACTGCATACTGTCTGAAATCATAAGCTGCTCCTGAACTTTGCCTTCTCCCTGGCCTGACTGTGTAAACAAACAATCTTGAGTCCTGGGTTCCATTCTAAGGAAGTGCATGGAGTTTAGAGGGGTACAAAAAATGGGAGTAATCCAATGCTCTATATTTCACGTCTGTACTCCAAAATGGAGACCTGTGTTCCGCCCATGTTTACAATACTGCCTAAGTTTGTCAGTGTATTCATTAGAGGAAGGTGAGAGAGAGCCAGCAGGCGCAGCCCTTTATTTACTGCCTGCCCTTTGGCACGTGCTAAGGTCAGGGCTATCGTATACAAGCCGCCAGCCAGTAATTCACATTAAATTACCCCTTATCATTTCTTCTTCCTACTTTCTCTTACTTCTTTACTATCTGTATGTACATTTTCATGTCTTCTTTGTAAACAAAGTTAAAGGGACTCTGTCATGATTTTTATGGTGTACTTTTTATTTCTAAATTACACTGTTTACATAGCAAATAATTCAATCTACCATTTAAAATTTGGTTCTTGAACCAACAAATTTTTTTAGTTGTAATATTGGTGTGTAGGCAGCCGTCTCGGTGCATTGTGCCTGAGTCTGAGCTTTCAGAAGGAGCCAGTGCTACACATTAGAACTGCTTTCATGTAACCTATTGTTTTGCTTTCTCCCATGCAACTGGAGGAGTCCCAAGCCGGACTTGGATTTCTTACTATTGAGTGCTACTCTGATATCTACTGGGAGCTGCTATCTTGCTACCTTCCAATTGTTCTGCTGATTGGCTGCTGGGAGGGGGTTGATATCACTCCAACTTGCAGCTCAGCAGTAAAGTGTGACTGTAGTTTATCAGGGAACAGGTCACATGGCTGTGGCACCCTGGGAAATAAAGAATATGTCTAGCCCCATGTGAAATTTGCATGGAAGGACCCCTTATCCAGAAAACCTCAGGTCCAGGGAATTCTGGTTAATAGGTCTCATACCGAAGTATATGCCCTGTATATATGTACGTATGTGTTTATTCAGAGTTACACTTTTTATGAATGTTAAATCTAAAACGCGGACTGTGTTAATACAGTAGGGCACTTTGCCTTTAAGTGTCTTTTACAATATAAATCAATCGGTTTATTAAGAAAGCGTCATTGTTTTTGGAAGCATTATTACGGCCAGCTATGAATGGTATGTGCCCTTTCATAGACAATAATGCCCCACATTCCTTCTGCTTTAGTGTCAGACACGATGCGTGGGAGCTGCGGCTTCAGCTGTACATGTGTATGCGATCCAACACACTGCCATTGTTTCCCTGTGCACTGACTGAGTGCCATCCCCAGCCCAGTGACTCCCTCAGCCTGGGCGGCAGTGTGGGCAAGGTGAGTGGCAGCAGTGCCCGGATTAGCGCTAGTGAGCGGCCCGGTTTGTGTGACACACCAGCAGTAGCAGCTCCCTCTCCTTTCCGCAGGTACCTCCTCTCTCCCGCCCTCCCCCTCCGCCTTTGTCTTACTATCACAGGGAAACCGAGGGAACGATTTCCTGTTGACACCGGATTATTTAGAAAGTGAAGGGAAGGAGGAGAGAGGGAAAGCCGGCCTGGAAGTTGTGCCGAGTCGCACCTTACACCCGGGCTGTGCCAGTGGCTCCCAGGGGACGGATAGGGCGGCCCTGCTGCTGGATGCGCCCTCACTCGGGACAAAGTTTGTGCGCAGGGAAGGAGCCCCGGCAAGGAGAGGGGGGGGGCACAGGGGCAGAGGCTGCAGCCCGGGATATGCACTTTAGCAGCAGCAGCAGCAGGTGCGCCGTGTCCCTGGGCTCATACTGGGCTCACACTGGGCTGACACTGGGCTGACACTGGGCTCATACTGGGCTGACACTGGGCTCATACTGGGCTGACACTGGGCTCATACTGGGCTCATACTGGGCTGACACTGGGCTCATACTGGGCTGACACTGGGCTCATACTGGGCTCATACTGGGCTCATACTGAACAGAAGCGCTCACATCTGGCCTTGGCTTCTTACACAGGGGCCTTGTGCTACCGGCGCTACACTGGGGACAGGACAGCCCTTGGATTTGTGAGCCCTTCCATGCTCTCACCCACAGCTGCTGATGGCTGAAGCCTGGCTGGAGGAAGAAGAGGAGGAGCTGAGAGAGCTCAGGGACAGTGCTGGGAACAGGAGGCACAGGAGGTCCAACCTCAACCAAGCTGCAGGTAACTGTGTGCTGGGGCCTCCATAGTGGCTACTGTATGGGCCTGCGTGGCTACTGAATGGCAATAAGCACCTGGCTGTACAGTGGGGATGTCACTCATCTGCCAGGATTATGCAGGGATTAGTAGGAATAGCTCATCTACAATCCTGCCAATGGCCACTTATACATATAGTAATGCCTTGTTCCTTTGTGGCCTTAATCACTGTTCATCACTCCTTGCCCCAGTATGGTGTGTTGTTCTAAACACTTGACAGAAATCAGCTTCTGTATTCTTCCAGTACTCTGATATACAGTATCAGTGGGAAGACTTGTATGTTTATTTCTCTGTGCATTGGAAAAGTCATGGAGGGACACTTGTTGGATATTCCTCCTTTTTTCAAACCTATAATTATTATGGCTATGTGATATTACACCTAATAGGACCCTGTTACATTTGATCCCCAGATGATTTTACCTTTGATTATATGTTGGAGAATCCTGGGAGTTGTGGACCAGTAAATAAGGAGCCCCAATTTCAAATAATAGACTTTTTCAAAAGAGAGACATTGTACGTATACTCTCATACTGTATTTTGTTAGACTACTCTGTGTATTAAATAAGGTTAAAATAAGGAAATTAAAATATGAGATTATGTTTTATTTTAAATGTAGTATCATTTTTTTCTGCACGTTGGCATTTATACATGTAGCTAAAAACTGTCATTTTGCTATTCTAAGCCTTAAAAACTACATCATAAACATCTTCAGATGTTCATGTACAGATGCATTCATACATTGAAGGAGGGTTCTGTTCTAGCTAAGATTTATGTCCTTGTGTTTTACTGTAGGTTTAATGTTAAATAAGGTGAATATTAGCTCTCAAGAACCAAGTAAACACAACTTCTTTTGAATTCATATAGCAGTTATCGCAGATCTGTACATGTTAAAGTATTTTCTCTGAAGTAGAAGTACTGGTTTTCTTTGCCTTGTGTTTTCATACTTGTGCTGGGTTTCGCTGTTTTCTGAAAGAGCCCCTGTCCTTCAAACATACTATGGGGCAGATTTATCACAGTACGAATTTGCATCCCGAAATGGAAAAAAATCAGATTAAATACGAAATTTCTGATGATCGGAAATGTCATGAAAATGCTTATGAAAAGATCGTATTTTTCACGATAATATCATATTGGCGAGCCAAAAGTCACGAAATTTTTGTATCTCAACGATCGTAAATGTCGGGAAAACTTTTGTGACAGATCTTTACCTTGCCTCCCCGCTGAGGGCTCAGTTACTTACTCTAACAGGATGTGCAATAACAAAGTATTTATAAGCTTGTAAGTTGAAGTTCATGAGAATCAGAACACCTACCTTATTTGTGCATACATGTATTTACTTTATAATTTAATAACATTAAAACCCAGTGTGAAAATTGTGTTTACTATTTCCAGATATGCAGTTCTCTAAATGTTGTCTTGTTTTAGATTCAGCAAATGCAATGACTAGTGATTAGTATATATAATACTTGTATAACCCAAAGGGATGCACTTGCCAAATACTGCTATTAAATATTCTGCTTGCTGAAGTATATTTGTCAGCTATTCAACATCTTGCCAGTAGGTGTCAGTGTATCATTAGTTTATGTATCAAAAAAAGCCCCTTTATGTGCATACCGTATATACTCGAGTATAAGCCGATCCGAATATAAGCCGAGGTACCTAATTTTACCTAAAAAAACTGGAAAAACTTGTTGACTCGAGTATAAGCCTAACATAAGCCTCCAACATAATATATTATGTTATATATTATATTCGGATTGGTTTATACTCAAGTATATACGGTACTCGGAATAACGTTTTCATTGCGCAAAGCCAGACAAGACTTCCTATTTCAATAATATTAAGATGTATAAGTCAAGAATAAGCACACACTCAGGGGCCATTACTAAAGAGGGGCGCCTACAAGCTGTTGTTATCCTAATGCACTTTCCTGTTTCCCACGCTTTGCTCCCCATTTCTATTGGACTGTGCTTAACCTTGGCATTCCTATGATATTGCACACATCATTTCAATAGGGTGTTAGATGTGAGGGCAGCTCTGCAGCACCATTGAGCTCTAACACCAGCTGAACTAGGCAAACTGCATGCAGACCTCATTAAAGCCTGCAACAAAATACATGAATAAAATGTTTGGACAAGTTGGGGGCAATTAAAACTGGTATATTAATAGAGCCGCATTCCTTTCCATAAAAGAACTATTACTACTATTACTAGGATGAACTCATTACATTACAAGTATTGTTTGTTGGATAATGTTTTACCAGTGCAAATAATTTAGTGTGAGAAACTCTCTGCTGCACAATAAACATCATGCCTGACACTCAGCACGGGATTCCTGCACACATAAATGAACAAATGAGCCCATTGGTTCCAGGCAGACCCTCACACATTGTTAATCACTACTGGTAACTTGACATAGTACAGCATTAAACCAAACAAACTGAAAAACTATAATCAACTTCTAAAAAAGAGCTATTTTGATGTCAACAGACCTATCTAGCTATTGTGCATCACCTACAGTATCTCTAACCTGGGAAAAAAAAAAAGATTTGTGCAAGTATGGTACACTATTTCAGGATCCTTTCTGACTAGGATCTAGGTTTTATCAGGTGATTTTAAATAGTTTCTAGTATTCTGCAAAGACACAGGATGCAGGATATGGATAGATATTACAGTAGCTAGAACCTACTCCCAGCCGTTACCTGAATGCAGATTTTAGTATCCGGCAAAGCTCCTCCAAACAACATGTGGGCGTACGCACACAACGCACACCACACCACACACAGGTGGGCAGGGCGAGGGTGCGACGAGCGACGGGACACACTGGGAGCGGCGCGCAGATGCTGCAGATTTGCAGGTTTGTAGATTTAGTATCTGGCAAAGCTCCTCGATATGAGGAGGCAATATGAGGACACGGCGAGACTCCCGGGTGGTAGCGGCGCGCTGAGCCAAGCCGCGCCATGGGGGGGCAGTGCGAGCGGCACCCCCCCTGAGTCTCGCCGCTCACGTGTCGTTTGGAGGAGCTTTGCAGGATGAGCAATACTGGAATACAAAGGAGCACTGACGGATTAATTGGGACCTGCGCCGGTAGGATTCTTGCCTCGAGTATAAGCCGAGGATTCCTTTTTTAGCACATTTTGAGTGCTGGAAAACTCGGCTTATACTCGAGTATATACGGTAGTTAAAAAAAAAAGTCAATCCCTCTCTTTGGGGAAAAGAATGGTGACTTCGAAAGTTTTAGATGGAAGGGCAAGGGGAGTTTTATTTCCTGCTGGCATTTACAGGGGACTGCAACAAACCGCAATCGAGACAGGAAGAATCTTCAACCTGCATTAGTGTTGCTACCCATTTTGCAGCATAATACCAGCCATGTCAAATACAAAAATTTTCGTGACTTTCGAATCGCCCATACGATATTATTGTGATTATTCCGATTTTTCGTAAGCATTTTTGTGCAATCATCAGAAATGATCATATCTAATCCGAATTATTCCCATTTCGGGATTCAAACTCGTACTTTGATGAATGTGCCCTTATGTTTGGTTCTTGCAAGGTTCTACCGACTTACATTTTTGTGTCACTTTGGGGAGAAAGTAGCAAAAACAAATTTCCAGGTTGGTCCGGTTTACCAAAACCAGCCTATTTGTGTACTGGTCCATTGGGCTTTGCAATACTAATTAGGCAGCAAGGCCTGAAGTATTATTTTTACACGGCACCTTTGTAGCATTGGAGATTGAGTCTAAAGGTGGCCATACACGCACCGATATTATCGTACGAAACCTCGTTTCGTATGATAATCGGTGCGTGTATGGCATGTCGGCGAGTCGACCGATATCGCAGGAAGCTGCTGATATCGGACGACTCGCCGATCGGACCAGTTTGAAAATTTTGATCGGGCGCCATAGAAGGCGCCTGACCAAAATTCTCCTTTCAGAGCTGAATCGGCAGAAGGAGGTAGAAATCCTATTGTTTCTACCGCATTACCTGCCGATTCAGCCCTGAATGGTGTGTGGCGGATCTTACGATGTTTCGTGCGACCGATGGTCGTACGAAACATCGTCAGATCGCCACGTGTATGGCCACCTTAACCCAAGCACACTCTGTGAGACGTTTGTATTTTCTCCCTGTGGTCTTTACCCCTAGGGTGTGTGTTCAACCTTATAAAATGAAGAAGACTACTACACATACAGTAATCCTACGCATAACCTTATAATTCTAACACATAAAGGATACTAGAATTGTAAGGCTACATGTAGGATTGCTGCCATTTGTCTCAAGCCACTGAACATCTGAAAGCCAGACTGTCTGACTAAAACAGGTGCTATTAGCCCTCTGTCTGGCACAAAATCACTGATAAGAAATGCCTGCACCAATGTGCTGTACCTTAAACAACAGTTCCCTCTTGTGGAACACTAAAATCCCTGCATTTCACTATTATAATAAACTATCACAAATATTACAGCATCCTACCACTGGAAAACAGCAAATCATTAAGGTATAATGTAAGCAATTGAGTCAGATTATGAGCCCATATATTGTGTATATCCAAAGATGATAAACATATTTTTTTCTTTCGGGAGCTGAGTCGTGTCACAAGGGTGTAACACAAAGGTGCTTTCTGCACGCTCACATGTAAATAAGGAAAATGAAGTTCATAAAACCATACATCTTGCTGAAATTAAAAGTTCTGAAGAACATTTGCTATATATAATAACCAGTTTAATAGACAAATAGTAGAACTTAGTGCTCAGTACAGCGGAATATCTGTGTTGGCACAGGCTTCTGGTATCTCTCTAAACCATAGTATACAGGATCTAAGTAAATACAATGAGTTGTTTCTGCTATGAAATGTGCAATTTATGGCCTTGTTTCACTGGCCATGCTCCTATAAAGTCATAGTATTCCCCGTCATGATTTCTAGTAGGGGGCAGAGTTTCCCTCTAGAAAAGAAGTGACTGGGTTCTGTGCCATGTTTCAGAATATACCTTAGAAAGGTCATCAGACTCAGTGTATCTAGGAGGAGGCTGTTTAGAGTCATTTTAGGGATTTTAAAAGAAAAAGGCTTAGTTATTCTTTTATGAGATTCGGCATTAAACTTTCAAGTTAACCAAAATGCAGGGGTTATCATATCCAAAGCATCCTGAATCTCATTACCCTTACAGAAGGCTGGTTTGCAGTGTGACAACTTTTGTATTTTCTGGTGGGGCACTACTTTAAGTCATACCAGGCCCCAATATTTTCCCTAAAT
Organism: Xenopus tropicalis; assembly: GCF_000004195.4. Lineage (NCBI taxonomy): Eukaryota > Metazoa > Chordata > Amphibia > Anura > Pipidae > Xenopus > Xenopus tropicalis. The sequence goes on from NC_030677.2 coordinate 56,241,099, forward strand.
AACCACAGACAGATTCAGCTTTGCCCCTATCATAGCTGAGGAGAAGTATATACTACCATATGTGCTGGAAGAGGTTAACAATTCTTCTTAGGGCCAGAACTAGGGGTAGGCAAAAGAGGCGGTAGGGAGCAATAGTGGGGGGGAGCTAGACACAGACCTCTTCTACCTGCCTACTCTCCGTTCTGGCCTGTCAACTTTGGAGCAGGACGGCATTGGGTACTTCTTGTGCATGTTGCGAGCGTAGCAGGGAGAGAGGGGAAGAGATTATGAGTGGGGGGGCGAAATGAGTTTAAGACCAAGGCAGGGGGATGTAGCAGTGTTAGGTGGGAGCAGCTGGGAAATGTAATACTGTTTTTAGCTGGTGTTATTAATCCAGTGTCCTTTTGTACTTTGTAGGTCGATATTCCCATGAAGACATTTGGAGCACCCAACCTGTTTGTTTACCAAATGATGTCAACTATAATGTGGAGGGCACAGTGTCATGTGTTATGCGTGATCCTGCTCCTGCGCAAAATAGGTATGTGATGCAGCTAGACCGTAACCCACTATTCGATTTAAAAGAAAAAAAAAAAAAACATGAGGAGTTTTGATCAGCACTATAAGTAGCGCTCATGTAAGCTTAGAATGAAAATTAGTTTTGTAATGTGATATTGACTGTAGTGTACCAGTTAGATGATATAAACAAAAGAAATTGTATTATCAGTTGAGAGACACACTGTAAAACACACGTATGGTATTAACAAGTATGTACTATACATGCACACTAATACATGTCTGTTATGGTCACTGAAAGATTTTTTTTTTTAATCTATTTTACAGAAAATATGAATTATAACAGTGGTTTTTCATGTCCTGAAGTTCAGAACCCAGCTTTTATTGAGCACCAGTGCCAGCCTACATGGAATATGAGTGCCCCTGTGCCACCAGCTCCTCCCCAGGACCCCCCCCCCCCCCATGCCCAGCACCTGGGAGCTAGCAAGCTATGTGAGTCATTCTGTAGCAAATAAGATTGTTACTTGCACACTTGCAAGGCATGCATAAAGTATCATTTGTAAGCTGTCTCATGGATGGATGATACATTTAAGGTAGGAACAAACAGCAGTGTCAGGGTGTTCTGCCTGAATTAGGTAAGTAGCAACAAGAATGCATGAATGCAAATGATTGGATGGGAAGTGGAGTTCCCTACACAATGCAACAATCATACTTTTACATTACATTGCAGTTTGGAGGCAGCTCTCCTGGTGTCAGTGAAAGGAATATTGTTTGTACATATCAGGTGCATAAATCTAGTGCTGCTCCAGGAGTTTTGAGCTGGAGAAAACCTGTGTGCTGCAGGTCAGGCCTGTGCAACAGGATGCTCAAGGGCTCCAGATGTGGCCTCCACGGGATTTTTTTGTCCCCAGTCTGCTGAAGAGCCAGATCAGTATGTAATTTAATATAATCTTTAATACATGTATTATTAAAAATAACCAACCTAATAACATGAAAAGTTGAAGCTCAGTAGGCTGGAGATCCATGATATACAGAATAACAACAGATGCTTCTGAGCATTACTGCAGACTCAGCCCCATATAGTCACCTTATATAGTAAGACAGAACTTCAGTCTGTTATTCAGTGCATTTTCTGTTCCTCCCATGTAACTGAATCAGCTGTGTTTTACTATGTACTAATTCTGCCCTTGCTTTATAGCCGTACCTCTCCAGCACCAGAAGTTTGTCCCCCACGTCAGGACTTTTTGGCTCTATTTGGGCCCCTCGGAACGATGCCTTTGATGGCTGCTGCCGGTCAGTGGCTCTCCTCCCCATTCTGAGCACGTTGGGAATCACTCAGTTATGTGCAAGCCGGAGTACTTGCCTAGATTTAACCCCTTCCATGCCTACATGAACCTGGACGTATGGACAGGAACCGCTAACAGAAATGCACCTTTCCCAATTTCGAGAGACTCTGGTAGTTACTCTGGAAACTTGTGAACTGAATTTGATCCAAGAAAATGTGAATATTAATGCTTGCAGTTTTGAACACTAGAGTGAGCAAGTTATTGTAATAGAATACAATATTGGTGAATATTCTGGCACTTTTTATATCAATAAATTTTTTTTACTGAACTTTTCTAACTTTTTTTATTTGCCACTGGATTACTTAAAATCGGCATTAGGAACGTAAAGGAAAAATAGCAGTTTTTACACTCCTAGTGAGTTTGAAACGGCGCCACGTGTTCATTCTTGCTTACTGGGCACAATTCAGAGAAAATGAATATAGTACAAAAAAAGGAAGTTGTGGTGTTGCTTTGCTGAGGGAATTTAGTGAACAATATCTTGATAAAAGAAAAAATCAAGATCATTCTACAATTGTACATTCTTTTTTTTAGGTTTCAGATTTCCTTTAATGTAATTCTCTACAGTTTTTTATGACTTATATACTTCCAATTGTGACTAAAATTTCATTTCATGGGATGCTCACATGTAAACACCTCATATGGAGAACTGCAGGACATAGAACTGCAAATACACCGTACGATATGTTTTTACAATATCAGATCGCAAAGCTTGACCAAGGGCAAGTTTTTCATAAAAAGCTGGCCATTTTCCAACCATACTGTATGAACATCGCTTTGTGTACAACCCATTAACAAACTATTTAGCCAATATATTTTTGTTACAATTGGGGTAACAGACCAGCTGACCCAGGAAGTCCATTTTTCAAGTTTATGAGGAAAATGTCTGTCCAGGAATAACATCACTCCCCTCTCCCAATTATAAATATCAACATTCATGAGCAAATCTCTCTGACCCATGAGACTGTGGGCAGTCTCTAGCCATACAATGCATATTGGTTGAAAAGTACAGATGGGAGGATGTCTGGTCTACTGCTAATTGTCATGTGCTACATGATACTAATATATCTCGTAATAAAAATAGGAGGCAGTTGTGCTATGCCACAGTTACATGTGAAAATACTATACATATACCTGTACATATGTAAAGTGACAGTGTTATTGAAACAAGATTGACAATATTCATTATCAGATGGAAAGATATACTCTAGTGTTTTTCCAGGTTTGGTATGACCCCACACTGGAAAGAGTGCTAGATATGGCTATTTTGCAGTTTATGTTTAAGGGGTTGTTCACCTTCAGGTTAACTCTTAGTATGTTACAGAATGACTTGTTCTTGGCAAGTTCTTACTGACCTACTGCAGCTTGCATAGCTTATACCATTGCTTCTATTGTGAGGTACCAATGCAAGCTGCAGTAGATCAGTAAAACTTAAAGGAACAGTAACATCAAAAAAGTGTTTTAAAGTAATTCAAATATAATGTGCTGTTGTTTCTCAAAAAACTGGTGTTTTTGCTACAGAAAAGCTACAATATAAATAAGCTGCTGTGTAGCCATGGGGGCAGCCATTTAAGCTGGAAAAAGGAGAAAAAAGGCACAGGTTACGTAGCAGATAACTAGTAGATAAGCCCCATATAATGGGGGTTTATCTGTTATCTGCTAAGTAACCTGTGCCTTTTCTCCTTTAAATGGCTGCCCCCATGGCTACACAGCAGCTAACTTATATAAACTATAGTAGTCTTTCTGAGGCAAACACACCAGTTGTAGCAATGCAGGGCAACAGGACATTATATTGTAATTACTTTTATACACTTTCATTTTTTGGTGTTACTGTTCCTTTAAGAACACTGTGCACACAGCCATATGACAGTTGGAAAAAAGCGGTTGGTCACTCTACCCAGAGTTGCTTCAGTGAGTGGTAGCGTTTCTAAAGCGTCTCCCAGTAAGAAGCGATTTTCAGGATTAATCCACTTGCAATGGATAGATCCCCCAAGCCTTCAACATCCTGTGGGCTCACGCGGAAGAGGAACATCAAGAAGGAGACAGAGGGGGCAGCTAAAAAGATCAAGCGCATGGGAACCAACGTGGAGGAGAAAAGCCAAGAAAGGCAAAAAGCGCAAGAGGGGAAGAAGAGGAAGAAGAAGGAGAAGAGGGAGAAGAGGGAGAGAGAAACATCAGAAGGTAAGAAGGATCAGATTAAACATCAATTTAATGTTAAAATGTATTCTCTCATCCTCATCTCTAAACTCATCCTACCTAGAGAGTTTTCCTGGCCCCTGCTAGTTTGTCAGTTGTGTCTAAAGACTATTTACTTTTCTAATTACACAAGAAATGCCAATCAAGAGGCAAATTTGGATGTAATTTGAAGGATATTTTCTATTATACTATTTTTTAACTTAATGTTGAAAGATCTGACACTCCTGTCTATCATGATATATCCATGACATGACCCAGTCAGTTAATACTTTCTCACTGATCCAATCTGCCTATAGCAGATATAGCTATAACTGCTTATACAAACATCTAATTGGTTGTTGTGGCTTACTGGTTGCTAGACTTGGGCAAATGTTTGCACTTTGTATTATTATTATACTGACAAAAAGATGCACTTAGGTGTCCCACCCAACACTATCACCACCAACTGACCTGCAATAACATGTAATTTTAGCACCTTAATCGATCTAAATCATTTTGCAATCCAAATTTAATGGTAAGCAGTTTAAATGTTTGACATTCAGCTTTAAAATTTTATATTGAGCTTTTAATTACCAAAATCAATGAGCAACCTGTAGACCTATGACTGCTGGTTATTTTATATATAAAATGTGTAAATATACACATACACCTGTATAAATGCAGGGAACTATTTACACCCACAATTCCTGTTATATTTAAACAACTGCATTTCTACAGGGACATCAGCCTCCTGGCAGAAATTGCCCATTGCTCCATCACACCCCACCAAGCCTTGTTATGGGCCAACCTTCCCTTAAACTCCTACACCTGAGCACAGTGTATTAGTATGGGATTGCAAGCTCTTTTGGGCAGGGCTCTCTTCACCTCTTGTATCAGTTATTGATTGCTTTATATGTTACTCTGTATGTCCAATGTATGAATCCCACTTATTGTACAGCTCTGCGGAATATGTTGGCGCTTTATAAATAAATGTTAATAATAATAATAATAATAATGGGACCTGTTACCCAGAATGCTCACGACCTGGGGTTTTCCAGAATTAGGGGTCTTTCCATAAACTGGGTCGCCATACTTAAAGTCTACTAATAAAAATAATTGAAAGTTAAATAAACCTAATAAGATTGTTTTGTCTCCAATAAGGATTAATTATATCTTCATTAGGATCAAGTACAAGATACTGATTTATTATTACAGAGAAAAAGCTTTTTTAAAAATCCAATTTATTGTATTAAAATGGAGTCTATGTCAGATTGCCTTCCTGTAATTCTGAGCTTTCTGGATAATGGGTTTCCAGATAACAGATCCACTACCTGTATAAATTAGGCAGACTAGGAAATATGGGCAAATTGACATTTCTGCAGATAACACTAAAGCATATGGTATATACCCACATACCTACATTAGCACTACTGCTCTGCTGAGTATAACTAGTGGAGCCTACTGGTACAGATCAAGTGGGAAGAGAAGGAGTAAGATTTGTCTTCCCAAAGCTGTGTTCTCAATCTGAAATACTAGATTCCTTCTGCAAGAACAAGAGATCACCATTTGTCTTACCAACCACCCTTCTTCATATTCCTTCTGTCTCAGCTTCCTCCCTCCCCACACAAGTAATAGACAAGTGTAGGAAGATGCTAGGCAGCAGCTCTATGGGCAGTTGGTCAAGTTGCAAGTTTGCAGCATAGTCTATTTATGGCATAGGGTTGGGACATTTTGGTCATAATAGAAGAAATCAAAAATCATTTATTGCTGGGGACCAAGGTCCTGAAACTGGGACTGGCAGTTTAAAGGGGAAGTTCACCTTGAAATTAACTGTACGTACAATGAAGTCAGTGGTATTCTATGACAAATTACATGTATTGATTATGTTCATTCTCCTCTGTATAGTCAGTTGTTATCTTGGGGACTCCATTGGTTTCACTTTAGATGGGAATTAGAATATTATTACAATAGCTTGAAGGCCAGAGACAATTTATCCCTGGAAAATATGGTGTGGGCGTATGGGAAACCAGGTACCTGAGTGAGTTGTAGATGTGAGATGTAGGACCTTAATGTAGAAGTGAGATGTAGGACTTGTGCTCCAGTGTATTACTATTAGGACATAGGGAATGAACTTAGGAAAGCTCCTCTTTATTCCAGATGCTGTATGTATGTGTCTAGTTTACCATGTTAAAAACAAAGAGACACCTTTTATTAATCTATGATCTATACCTCAAGCTTGTTACCCCTCACTCATGGGTCCTAATGCTAACTTGGATTTCACTGGACTGATCTACCTCATGCTGTAGAGCACCTACCCTCACTCCCCTCCTTTCAGGAAGTGGATTCAGGAGAAAGAACTAAATCAGAAGGATGTCTTGCAGTATATGTTAGCAATATGAATTATTAATAGTCTTTCCTCTCTTCCAGAAGAAGGAAGTGTAGTGAAGAGGCCTTGTATTCCAGCACAAAGGCCATATCCTAAAAACATCAAGAACTACGAGTTCCATGTAAAGCTGGGGAATGGAAACTTTGGCAAGGTAAGTGATTGGCTTTAATAGCTTCAATTAGATGAACTCCCTGTATACAATAGTGTTAGCTTGTATTTAGCCAGGTCCAGGGGTGGGACACCAGTATTTATGGCTCCAAGACAGCCGAAAAGCTTATAAGCTTCTTACGATTACATCTGTTGAAGGTGAGGCAGTGTTGTTGATGGCACGCAATGCTGCTTGAGGGAAGATGATGATAGGACCGATATGATAAAAGCAACAGTTTTAGAGCCCGCAGCAGGGAGCTTCTGTGTGTTAAAGTAAATTATTTTCATTTATACTGTTGGCACCTTTTTTTTTTTACATCCAGGCAGCATTTGGTATGATGAGACCCTAACAGACTCAAGGTCCACGCTCCCAATCAATATGCTGGGATGCATATACTCAAACTCACTATAACTCTGTTTTTCACAGCTTCATTTTGGTTATTAGTACAGTCAGACATTTCATGTGCCACATTTATAAATTTGCAGAACTATTTCAGATTTACACAAAGCCGTTTAGAACATTGTCTTAAAGCTTATGGCATTATCGCCTTATATGTCAAACCCAGAAAGATTAAGTTAAAGGTGATGTCCACCAAGTACAAATAATGACTTTTTTATATAATGTATCTTATTTATGAAATGTACAATATACACTTAATTAGAAAATGCCACTGGTTCAATGGTATTTGTAAATAAATCTCAACTGAAAGTCATTTCTGGCAGACAGAAACCAATTTTGTTAGCAATTACTAAGTAAATGTATTGGAATATTTAATGAATATGTAATTTGAATGATAATCATTTGGTCAGTGAATATTCAACAAAACAGTGCTACTGTCTATTTTACCTTTGTCAGGTTATGTTGGCGTCATTGAAGAACTGCGAAGAGAAAGTGGCAATCAAAGTGATTCGGAAGCAGCACAAGGAGGGAAATGATATCAGCAGATTCATCTTAGCTGAGTCCCGAACTCTCCGGATCACTGAAGGTTGTCCCTTTCTCTGCCACGGATATGCAGCTTTCCAAACTCAGGTACAACGTAGAGCCATTAAATTGCTACCGAATTTACATAAACAAGCGCACATCATTATACATTTTGTCACACTGGACCTAAAACCTGAAATTCTTTATTGGACCATTGCACCTCCCCACAATGCACGCAACCTTTCATGTGACTGATACAGGTCAGCAGAGCCCAGTAAGGGACACCACCTATGCAGGTCCAATGCTTGGGTGAAAGCAGTAAAAGCAAATTTCAAATGGAAATCTCCTATATAGCTAGGAACTGAGGATGGTAGTTGCCAAAATACCATTGACTGTATTTTAGATTTTTAAATTGTGAATTTTGGAGAAAATCTTTCCAAACTGCTGTAGTTCACATTGAAGAAGAAGAATAGCTTAAATCACTGAGGTGCCTAGTTGATAAGTGCCTCAGAAATTCTAGTCTCTTACCTCATACCAAGGGCTGGCACTCCCCTTCTTACAAAAAGATTCACCATGCAGGATAGTGTCTACTGAGCACTATGTCGCCATTTGTCTGGCCGTACATACACAGTATTCCCTCACTGAGGCTTGTTATTAACCCCCCAAATACACCAAATATATACTGCCTGCACCAGGATTAACCTCTGCTTGTTCTACACCAACCAACAGGGATGCAGGAGCAGTACATTGTGTGTGGGGGGTCATTTACAAACAGTGGGCAATTGGCACCTGGGTAGTAACTCATGGCAACCAATCAGATGAATACTTTCAGTGTTCAACCTGCAACCGCTGGAAAAATCTAACCACTGATTGTTATGGGTTAATGTGCAGGTGCAACTTTACTTAGTATTTATAAATGATCCCTCATGTGAGTTTCTCAGGCAACAGAGCAAAATTACAGATATTCCGGAAACTTTTTCTTTCATCTTGTATGATTTCTGCTTGTTAGTCCTCCCCGTATTTGGTTCTGCTTTAAGAACTAAGAAGGCCATGCACTCTCCCTTATTGTAATCTGGTAGTTCTGTGTTAGCAGCTCCCATGTGTCACTCTCTTCTCATTTATCTTTGTAACCAGCTGCATGCTTTCCTTGTCATGGAGTTTGCAAGAGGAGGAACACTAAAACAACTGATAAATAAGGAAGGTGGACTGAAGACGGACAGCATAAGGTAATGAACATCTCCCAAGGGCTACATGGGAAAACTGCTAGCTGTGTTTTAATTAAGAAATAAATATTACTAGGAATGTTCATTATTTTCTCCTAAACATCAATCAGTACCATTAGGATTTATGTGTTTTTGATGTCATGCTAGGCACTTAAGATTATTATGTCATCTTAATGGCACGCAGGGCAATTTCTGGTGTTTTTTCACCCCACCGTTTTCTTGCTCCATGGTAAAAGGATTTTTGTATGGGTGAGGTGGTCTTGTCCCCCTCCTACAGAACAAGAAAATGCTGGCATGACTAAATGCTGGAAATCACCCAGTGTGCCATTAGCCATAGTACTGAGTACAATAACACACCCCCAAGCACTGTGGGCACTGCTCATAGGTTTGGGCATTGGTATATTTTACATACCAATATGTTTTACGTGTGACTTTTACTTATATCATTGGTAGCTTCTATAGAAGTAAAACTGTGAATTATCAGTCCATCTGCACGTAAAGCATTTGCTGGTGTTTTACCAAGGGAAAGTGAAAAAACTCAGCAATTTATATGTGCATTTCTTCAGAATTTATTAAGTTTATTATATATTCCTGAATTTGAATCTGTTGATCTTTGTGATGCAACTGTTGCAATGTGTTCTTATATTGGTTTAGAGGCCGTGGTGGCATGTTAACAAAGGCATGTACAATAAAGATTTTAGTAACCTATTAAAGGACATGTAAAGCCTACATTTGCCTACAATGTATATCAGTTGGGCACGTCTCCCCCACCTAAATGGCATCATATGTACTTCATATATCCCCTCCGTTTGCAATCACCATCACATTTTCCTAAAGCAAATAGCAGCTTTCACCCAGTGGCCATTTTTCCTCTGATAAAGAATCAAATACATTTAAATCTGTAAACAGCACACACACAGACCCTTATTCCACATCCATTTCATCATGAATACAGGCTCACACAGGCAGAACTGTCTGATAAAAGTTCTGCTTTGTTTGAGCTGAGCTCAGGAGAGGAGGTTAGGAGAAAAAAATTGAAGCAGACAGCTAGAGCTGAGAACCAGCAATGCCATCTCTTTACTGGCTGCTAGACTGGGGGCGTGCTTATTCACCTGAGCTTAGAACAACTGAGCTCGCCCACAAGCCAGAAGTCAAAGCAACTTGGACAACAGAGTGGCAGGTATTGAAAGATTTCAAAGAGGCTGTGCACTGATTAAATTTTGTGTGTGGGGTTTTCATGTCTTTTAACTCATGGATGGTCTTTCATGAAGGTATTTTGGTTTGTGCTTTTATCATACCTTTCCCTAGGTTTTAAAATCTAAGGGCAGTCTAAGTGGAACTTCCTAGCTAAGGAGATGGTCTCTAATTATTATTATTTTCTGTTTTGCAAAAGATTCTATTCTGCAGAGATGATCATCGGGCTGCAGTATCTGCATTCACGTGGCATTGTGCACCGGTAAGTACAATTGTATCTCAGCCATAAACTCATGCTACTTTTTCAACTACTAACTATTATTATTACAACATATTATCCATGGCCCCAATACAGTTGCAGCTGCTATAGCTTTGCCCCTATGTTCTAACTTTTATTCTTTTCCTCCTCCTTTTCTTTCAGAGATCTGAAACCGGATAACATCTTACTCAGTGATGAGGGACACGTGAAAATCGCAGACTTCGGCCTGGTTGCAGAAGGAATGTTTACCAGCGACAGGAAGAATTTTGAGCCAGTAGGATACTTCACCTTCATGGCTCCAGAGGTGAGAAAGTTCATGTGCTTTTGCATATTAAATGTATATCAGATCTAGTCATCTAGTCTGCCTAATGTTGCAGGACTGTATTACAAAGGGTTAATTTGAGAAAGAGGTTTTAGGAATGCTTCTTCATTATCTGGAATAACATTTGTCTGATTTTCTAGATTTTTTCAGGGATTGGCTATGGCGCAGCAGCGGATTGGTGGGCATTTGCAATCACTCTTTGCAAAATGGCCACCGGAAGATCACCATTCTACGAGGGTATGACGTTGGAGAACCTGATGTATTCAGTGTGCTGTAAGGAGCCTTTATTTCCAGAGGGTGTCAGCGCTGAACTAAAAGAACTGCTACTGGAGGTGGGTATGAGTTTGTGCAGGAAAGTCACAGCTACAGTAACACAAAAGTTGAGAGGACAGAATATTTAAGAAAATGAATGTGCGTTGTTTGCTAGTAGAAGATGGGATGAATATATTTCCTTCCCCTATATACAGCCAGGCCCTCATCATACACACAGGCAGGGGCGATTCTCTACCCTTGGCCACCCTGAAGTGGACTTTCCAATGTGGCCCCCCCATGAAACCTGCAGTTCAGAAGCTTCTGAGCAGGTTAAAGGGGGTTGCATCACTTATAAAGAGAGCACAATAGTTCTTCAGCTTTTAAAGTGACGAAGAGTGGTTTTTTTTGCTGCCCCTGGTAACTTGTGGGGTGTTGCTGCCAATGACTGGTTGCTTTAAGTTGCTGCTTCAAGTCTAACTTGCCCAGTGTTAGGAAATGAACCTGAGGATCTTTTGTCTGATTTGGGCATTATTGGCCATAGAAATGATCCCTCTCTAAGGGCTCTGGCACACGAGGAGATTTGTCGCCGGCGATTTTTAAAAGAGCGATTTGGCGACAAGACGCCAATGCTAAATCAATGGAAATCGCCAGCGTCAAAACATACGAGGCTACTTCAAACCGCCTGCTGTTTCAAATCGCACACAGACCCTTTTCTGAGCGACCTGAGTAAACATGAGGGGGGGTTAACTGTTGAGTGTACCATGGGTAGCAGATCGCCTGGAGCTCAACTCACATGAAATCTCTTTGTGGGTATTGTCGTGGCGACTTGTCGCCATAGCGCCAGGGGGAAAAAACGCAGGCGACAAATCTCCTCATGTGCCAGAGCCCTAAAGTGACTAGTGTAAATGAGGCCTCAAATGAGGTTGAAGTTTGGAGGCAATAATCAGCCGTACACTACATGCAAGCCAGACAGTGTTCTCACAGACAATTCCTACTATTTGCTGTGGGTAAATGTACCTGGGTTAAATGTTTTGAGTCATTTGCCACCTTGGTGTTTGTGTAGCCAATTATCCATTTGTTTTTCCCTTTAGCTTTTAGAGAAGAATCCAGAAAAGCGCCTGGGCACCAAAGGGGACATAAGGAAACATCCATTTTATAGATCTATTGATTGGACAGCATTGGAGGGCAAGAAGATACCACCTCCTTTCCAGCCAGTAAGTAGATCACTGCAGTAGCCCCCATAGGAGGAAACATCATTATATTATCAGACTTGCTCTGGTGGCTTGTGACCTGGGCAGGGGGGGCATGTTACTTTAACAGCTCAGGATCTAGAGTGCCATTAAGCCACCACTGAATATGTAAAATACTTTTTTACCAACTAAATGTCAAAGCATTCACCCGCTCACCCCACTTCATCTATTTCATTTCTCTCCTCATTCCTCTATTGTAAGTCCTGTAAATAGCTGTAAGTGGCAGAATTGTACAGGTATGGGACCTATTATCTAGAATGCTCGGGACCTGGGGTTTTCCAGATAAGGGGTCTTTCCGTAATTTGGATCTCCATACCTTAAGTCCACTGAAAAATCATTTAAAGATTATTAAACCCAATAGGATTGTTTTGCCCCCAATAAGGATTAATTATATCACAGTTGGGGTCAAGTACAAGGTTCTGTTTTATAATTACAGAGAAAAAGGAAGTCATTTTTAAAAATCAAAATTATTTGCTTATAATGGAGTCTATGGGAGATGGCCTTTCCATAATTTGGAACTTTCTGGATAACGGTTTTCCGAATAATGGATCCCATACCTGAACTGTACTTATGCACCATGCTTCTTTCCGGTTCTTGATAACCAATCACTACCATTTTCTGTAATACAGCAGGTACTTTGTCCTACAGTACTCTGCCTGTTCAGTTTTTTCAGGAAAGGACAGGAAGGTACATGCCTGAGACTCCTGCCAGACTATGACAAATCTACTAGGTGCTTGGTTGATACTGTTCTAGCCAGGGCAGGAGTTAATCTCTCATTTGAGGCACTGTATAGTACATAGAATATACCTGATAACTCTGCATCTCCAGCAAACTGGCACCATATTGGCCTTTATTTAAGCCCTACAGACTGTAGTTAGATTGATATAAAACAAATTAATGTGCATGTTCTTTCTTGCAGATACCAACTGTGGATATCACTGCAGTGTGCAAAGAATCACTATCATTCTTAGAAGAGGCAGACTGCATCAGTGCATCAGGTTGTATAGAAAGGATTCAGGATCTCTCATTCCTGAGTCCCACTTGGGAAAAATCTGGGGTGCCCTTTTGCCCCCACCATCTGTCCTCCAAACCTCAGTCCCGCACCAACGGCCTGCCCCTCCTTAAGCCCACATCTTCAGCTATACCCTCCAGCTATGCCCTCTCCATCTTGGGCCCTGCCACCGGCCCTCTCCATCTTGGGCCCTGCCACCGGCCCTCTCCATCTTGGGCCCTGCCACCGGCCCTCTCCACCTTGGGCCCTGCCACCGGCCCTCCCCTCCTGGGCCCTGCCACCGGCCCTCTCCACCTTGGGCCCTGCCACCAGCCCTCCCCTGCTGGGCCCTGCCACCGGCCCTCTCCACCTTGGGCCCTGCCACCGGCCCTCCCCTCCTGGGCCCTGCCACCGGCCCTCTCCACCTTGGGCCCTGCCACCGGCCCTCTCCACCTTGGGCCCTGCCACCGGCTCTCTCCACCTTGGGCCCTGCCACCGGCCCTCCCTTACTGGGCCCTGCCACCGGCCCTCTCCACCTTGGGCCCTGCCACCGGCCCTCCCCTCCTGGGCCCTGCCACCGGCCCTCCCCTCCTGGGCCCTGCCACCGGCCCTCCCCTCCTGGGCCCTGCCACCGGCCCTCCCCTCCTGGGCCCTGCCACCGGCCCTCTCCACCTTGGGCCCTGCCACCGGCCCTCCCCTTCTGGGCCCTGCCACCGGCCCTCTTCATCTTGGGCCCTGCCACCGGCCCTCCCCTCCTGGACCCTACCACCGGCCCTCTCCACCTTGGGCCCTGCCACCGGCCCTCCCCTCCTGGGCCCTGCCACCGGCCCTCTCTATCTTGGGCCCTGCCACCGGCCCTCTCCACCTTACGCCCTAACATCAGCCCTCCCCTTCTGGGCCCTGCCACCGGCCCTCTCCACCTTGGGCCCTGCCACCGGCCCTCCCCTGCTGGGCCCTGCCACCGGCCCTCTCCACCTTGGGCCCTGCCACCGGCCCTCCCCTCCTGGCCCCTGCCACCGGCCCTCTCCACCTTGGGCCCTGCCACCGGCCCTCCCCTCCTGGGCCCTGCCACCGGCCCTCCCCTGCTGGGCCCTGCCACCGGCCCTCTCTATCTTGGGCCCTGCCACCGGCCCTCTCCACCTTGGGCCCTAACATCGGCCCTCCCCTTCTGGGCCCTGCCACCGGCCCTCTCCACCTTGGGCCCTGCCACCGGCCCTCTCCACCTTGGGCCCTGCCACCGGCCCTCCCCTGCTGGGCCCTGCCACCGGCCCTCTCCACCTTGGGCCCTGCCACCGGCCCTCTCCACCTTGGGCCCTGCCACCGGCCCTCCCTTGCTGGGCCCTGCCACCAGCCCTCTCCACCTTGGGCCCTGCCACCGGCCCTCCCTTGCTGGGCCCTGCCACCGGCCCTCTCCACCTTGGGCCCTGCCACCGGCCCTCCCCTCCTGGGCCCTGCCACCGGCCCTCTCCACCTTGGGCCCTGCCACCGGCCCTCCCCTCCTGGGCCCTGCCACCGGCCCTCTTCATCTTGGGCCCTGCCACCGGCCCTCTCCATCTTCGGCCCTGCCACCAGCCCTCCCCTCCTAGGCCCTGCCACCGGCCCTCTCCACCTTTGGCCCTGCCACCGGCCCTCCCCTCCTGAGCCCTGCCACCGGCCCTCTCCATCTTGGGCCCTGCCACCGGCCCTCCCCTGCTGGGCCCTGCCACCGGCCCTCTCCACCTTGGGCCCTGCCACCGGCCCTCCCCTCCTTGGCCCTTCCACCGGCCCTCTTCATCTTGGGCCCTGCCACCGGCCCTCTCCATCTTGGGCCCTGCCACCGCCCCTCCCCTCCTGGGCCCTGCCACCGGCCCTCTCCACCTTGGGCCCTAACATCGACCCTCCCCTCCTGGGCCCTGCCACCGGCCCTCTCCACCTTGGGCCCTGTCACCGGCCCTCTCCACCTTGGGCCCTGCCACCGGCCCTCTCCACCTTGGGCCCTGCCACCGGCCCTCCCCTGCTGGGCCCTGCCACCGGCCCTCTCCACCTTTGGCCCTGCCACCGGCCCTCCCCTCCTGGGCCCTGCCACCAGCCCTCCCCTCCTGGGCCCTGCCACCGGCCCTCTCCACCTTGGGCCCTGCCACCGGCCCTCCCCTCCTGGGCCCTGCCACCGGCCCTCTCCACCTTGGGCCCTGCCACCGGCCCTCTCCACCTTGGGCCCTGCCACCGGCCCTCCCCTCCTGGGCCCTGCCACCGGCCCTCTTCATCTTGGGCCCTGCCACCGGCCCTCTCCATCTTCGGCCCTGCCACCAGCCCTCCCCTCCTAGGCCCTGCCACCGGCCCTCTCCACCTTTGGCCCTGCCACCGGCCCTCCCCTCCTGAGCCCTGCCACCGGCCCTCTCCATCTTGGGCCCTGCCACCGGCCCTCCCCTGCTGGGCCCTGCCACCGGCCCTCTCCACCTTGGGCCCTGCCACCGGCCCTCCCCTCCTGGGCCCTGCCACCGGCCCTCTTCATCTTGGGCCCTGCCACCGGCCCTCTCCACCTTGGGCCCTAACATCGACCCTCCCCTCCTGGGCCCTGCCACCGGCCCTTTCCACCTTGGGCCCTGTCACCGGCCCTCTCCACCTTGGGCCCTGCCACCGGCCCTCTCCACCTTGGGCCCTGCCACCGGCCCTCCCCTGCTGGGCCCTGCCACCGGCCCTCTCCACCTTTGGCCCTGCCACCGGCCCTCCCCTCCTGGGCCCTGCCACCAGCCCTCCCCTCCTGGGCCCTGCCACCGGCCCTCTCCACCTTGGGCCCTGCCACCGGCCCTCCCCTCCTGGGCCCTGCCACCGGCCCTCTCCACCTTGGGCCCTGCCACCGGCCCTCCCCTCCTGGGCCCTGCCACCGGCCCTCTTCATCTTGGGCCCTGCCACCGGCCCTCTCCATCTTCGGCCCTGCCACCAGCCCTCCCCTCCTAGGCCCTGCCACCGGCCCTCTCCACCTTTGGCCCTGCCACCGGCCCTCCCCTCCTGAGCCCTGCCACCGGCCCTCTCCATCTTGGGCCCTGCCACCGGCCCTCCCCTGCTGGGCCCTGCCACCGGCCCTCTCCACCTTGGGCCCTGCCACCGGCCCTCTCCACCTTGGGCCCTGCCACCGGCCCTCCCCTCCTGGGCCCTGCCACCGGCCCTCTTCATCTTGGGCCCTGCCACCGGCCCTCTCCATCTTGGGCCCTGCCACCGCCCCTCCCCTCCTGGGCCCTGCCACCGGCCCTCTCCACCTTGGGCCCTAACATCGACCCTCCCCTCCTGGGCCCTGCCACCGGCCCTTTCCACCTTGGGCCCTGTCACCGGCCCTCTCCACCTTGGGCCCTGCCACCGGCCCTCTCCACCTTGGGCCCTGCCACCGGCCCTCCCCTGCTGGGCCCTGCCACCGGCCCTCTCCACCTTGGGCCCTGCCACCGGCCCTCCCCTCCTGGGCCCTGCCACCGGCCCTCCCCTCCTGGGCCCTGCCACCGGCCCTCTTCATCCTGGGCCCTGCCACCGGCCCTCTCCACCTTGGGCCCTGCCACCGGCCCTCCCCTCCTGGGCCCTGCCACCGGCCCTCTCCACCTTGGGCCCTGCCACCGGCCCTCCCCTGCTGGGCCCTGCCACCGGCCCTCTCCACCTTGGGCCCTGCCACCGGCCCTCCCCTCCTGGGCCCTTCCACCGGCCCTCTTCATCCTGGGCCCTGCCACCGGCCCTCTCCACCTTGGGCCCTGACACCGGCCCTCCCCTCCTGGGCCCTGCCACCGGCCCTCTCCGCCTTGGGCCCTGCCACCGGCCCTCTTCATCCTGGGCCCTGCCACCGGCCCTCTCCATCTTGGGCCCTGCCACCAGCCCTCCCCTCCTGGGCCCTGCCACCGGCCCTCTCCACCTTGGGCCCTAACATCGACCCTCCCCTCCTGGGCCCTGCCACCGGCCCTCTCCACCTTGGACCCTGCCACCGGCCCTCCCCACCTGGGCCCTGCCACCGGCCCTCTCCACCTTGGGCCCTGCCACCGGCCCTCTTCATCTTGGGCCCTGCCACCGGCCCTCTCCATCTTGGGCCCTGCCACCAGCCCTCCCCTCCTGGGCCCTGCCACCGGCCCTCCCCTTCTGGGCCCTGCCACCGGCCCTCCCCTTCTTGGCCCTGCCACCGGCCCTCCCCTCCTGGGCCCTGCGACCGGCCCTCCCCTCCTGGGCCCTGCCACCGGCCCTCCCCTCCTGGGCCCTGCCACCGGCCCTCCCCTCCTGGGCCCTGCCACCGGCCCTCCCCTCCTGGGCCCTGCCACCGGCCCTCCCCTCCTGGGCCCTGCCACCGGCCCTCTCCACCTTGGGCCCTGCCACCGGCCCTCCCCTGCTGGGCCCTGCCACCGGCCCTCTCCACCTTGGGCCCTGCCACCGGCCCTCCCCTCCTGGGCCCTTCCACCGGCCCTCTTCATCCTGGCCCTGCCGCCCTGCACCGGCCTCCCTCCTGGGCCCTGCACCGCCCTCTTCATCTTGGGCCCTGCCACTGGCCCTCTCCACCTTGGGCCCTGCCACAGGGCCCAGGAGGGGAGGGCCGGTGGCAGGGCCCAAGGTGGAGAGGGCCGGTGGCAGGGCCCAGAAGGGGAGGGCCGGTGGCAGGGCCCAAGGCGGAGAGGGCCGGTGGCAGGGCCCAGGAGGGGAGGGCCGGTGGCAGGGCCAAAGGTGGAGAGGGCCGGTGGCAGGGCCCAAGGTGGAGAGGGCCGGTGGCAGGGCCCAGGAGGGGAGGGCCGGTGGCAGGGCCCAAGGTGGAGAGGGCCGGTGGCAGGGCCCAGCAGGGGAGGGCCGGTGGCAGGGCCCAAGGTGGAGAGGGCCGGTGGCAGGGCCCAGGAGGGGAGGGCCGGTGGCAGGGCCCAGGAGGGGAGGGCCGGTGGCAGGGCCCAGGAGGGGAGGGCCGGTGGCAGGGCCCAGGAGGGGAGGGCCGTTGGCATGGCCCAGGAGGGGAGGGCCGGTGGCAGGGCCCAGGAGGGGAGGGCCGGTGGCAGGGCCAAGAAGGGGAGGGCCGGTGGCAGGGCCCAGGAGGGGAGGGCCGGTGGCAGGGCCCAGGAGGGGAGGGCCGGTGGCAGGGCCCAAGATGGAGAGGGCCGGTGGCAGGGCCCAAGATGAAGAGGGCCGGTGGCAGGGCCCAAGGTGGAGAGGGCCGGTGGCAGGGCCCAGGAGGGGAGGGCCCGTGGCAGGGTCCAAGGTGGAGAGGGCCGGTGGCAGGGCCCAGGAGGGGAGGGTCGATGTTAGGGCCCAAGGTGGAGAGGGCCGGTGGCAGGGCCCAGGAGGGGAGGGCTGGTGGCAGGGCCCAAGATGGAGAGGGCCGGTGGCAGGGCCCAGGATGAAGAGGACCGGTGGCAGGGCCCAAGGCGGAGAGGGCCGGTGGCAGGGCCCAGGAGGGGAGGGCCGGTGTCAGGGCCCAAGGTGGAGAGGGCCGGTGGCAGGGTCCAGGATGAAGAGGGCCGGTGGAAGGGCCCAGGAGGGGCCCTGCCACCGGCCTTCTCCACCTTGGGCCCTGCCACCGGCCCTCCCCTCCTTGGCCCTGCCACCGGCCCTCTTCATCTTGGGCCCTTCCACCGGCCCTCCCCATCTTGGGCCCTTCCACCGGCCCTCCCCATCTTGGGCCCTGCCACTGGCCCTCTTCATCTTGGGCCCTGCCACCGGCCCTCTCCACCTTGGGCCCTGCCACCGGCCCTCCCCTCCTGGGCCCTGCCACCGGCCCTCTCCACCTTGGGCCCTGCCACCGGCCCTCCCCTCCTGGGCCCTGCCACCGGCCCTCTCCATCTTCGGCCCTTCCACCGGCCCTCTCCATCTTTGGCCCTGCCACCGGCCCTCCCCATCTTGGGCCCTTCCACCAGCCCTCACAATCTTGGGCCCTGCCACCGGCCCTCTTCATCTTGGGCCCTGCCACCGGCCCTCTCCACCTTGGGCCCTGCCAACGGCCCTCACCTCCTGGGCTCTGCCACCGGCCCTCTCTACCTTGGGCCCTGCCACCGGCCCTCCCCTCCTGGGCCCTGCCACCGGCCCTCTCCACCTTGGGCCCTGCCACCGGCCCTCCCCTCCTGGGCCCTGCCACCGGCCCTCTCCACCTTGGGCCCTGCCACCGGCCCTCTCCAGCTTGGGCCCTGCCACCGGCCCTCTCCACCTTGGGCCCTGCCACCGGCCCTCACCTCCTGGGCTCTGCCACCGGCCCTCTCCACCTTGGGCCCTGCCACCGGCCCTCCCCTCCTGGGCCCTGCCACCGGCCCTCTCCACCTTGGGCCCTGCCACCGGCCCTCCCCTCCTGGGCCCTGCCACCGGCCCTCTTCATCTTGGGCCCTGCCACCGGCCCTCCCCTCCTGGGCCCTGCCACCGGCCCTCTCCATCTTCGGCCCTTCCACCGGCCCTCTCCATCTTTGGCCCTGCCACCGGCCCTCCCCATCTTGGGCCCTTCCACCAGCCCTCACAATCTTGGGCCCTGCCACCGGCCCTCTTCATCTTGGGCCCTGCCACCGGCCCTCTCCACCTTGGGCCCTGCCAACGGCCCTCACCTCCTGGGCTCTGCCACCGGCCCTCTCTACCTTGGGCCCTGCCACCGGCCCTCCCCTCCTGGGCCCTGCCACCGGCCCTCTCCACCTTGGGCCCTGCCACCGGCCCTCCCCTCCTGGGCCCTGCCACCGGCCCTCTCCACCTTGGGCCCTGCCACCGGCCCTCTCCAGCTTGGGCCCTGCCACCGGCCCTCTCCACCTTGGGCCCTGCCACCGGCCCTCACCTCCTGGGCTCTGCCACCGGCCCTCTCCACCTTGGGCCCTGCCACCGGCCCTCCCCTCCTGGGCCCTGCCACCGGCCCTCTCCACCTTGGGCCCTGCCACCGGCCCTCCCCTCCTGGGCCCTGCCACCGGCCCTCTTCATCTTGGGCCCTGCCACCGGCCCTCTCCACCTTGGGCCCTGCCACCGGCCCTCCCCTCTTGGGCCCTGCCACCGGCCCTCTCTACCTTGGGCCCTGCCACCGGCCCTCCCCTTCTGGGCCCTGCCACCGGCCCTCTCCACCTTGGGCCCTGCCACTGGCCCTCCCCTCCTGGGCCCTGCCACCGCCCCTCTCCACCTTGGGCCCTAACATCGACCCTCCCCTCCTGGGCCCTGCCACCGGCCCTCTCCACCTTTGGCCCTGCCACCGGCCCTCCCCTCCTGGGCCCTGCCACCGGCCCTCTCCACCTTGGGCCCTGCCACCGGCCCTCCCCTGCTGGGCCCTGCCACCGGCCCTCTCCACCTTTGGCCCTGCCACCGGCCCTCCCCTCCTGGGCCCTTCCACCGGCCCTCTTCATCCTGGCCCCTGCCACCGGCCCTCTCCATCTTGGGCCCTGCCACCGGCTCTCCCCTCCTGGGCCCTGCCACCGGCCCTCTCCACCTTGGGCCCTGCCACCGGCCCTCTCCATCTTGGGCCCTTCCACTGGCCCTCCCCTCCTGGGCCCTGCCACCGGCCCTCTTCATCTTGGGCCCTGCCACCGGCCCTCTCCATCTTGGGCCCTGCCACCGGCTCTCCCCTCCTGGGCCCTGCCACCGGCCCTCTCCACCTTGGGCCCTGCCACCGGCCCTCTCCATCTTGGGCCCTGCCACCGGCCCTCCCCTCCTGGGCCCTGCCACCGGCCATCTCCACCTTGGGCCCTCCCCTCCTGGGCCCTGCCACCGGCCCTCTCCATCTAGGGACCTGCCACCGGCCCTCTCCATCTTGGGCCCTGCCACCGGCCCTCTCCATCTTGGGCCCTGCCACCGGCCCTCCCCTCCTGGGCCCTGCCACCGGCCCTCTCCATCTAGGGACCTGCCACCAGCCCTCTCCATCTTGGGCCCTGCCACCGGCCCTCTCCATCTTTGGCCCTGCCACCGGCCCTCCCCTCCTGGGCCCTGCCACCGGCCCTCTCCACCTTGGGCCCTGCCACCGGCCCTCCCCTCCTGGGCCCTGCCACCGGCCCTCTTCATCTTGGGCCCTGCCACCGGCCCTCTCCACCTTGGGCCCTGCCACCGGCCCTCCCCTCTTGGGCCCTGCCACCGGCCTTCTCTACCTTGGGCCCTGCCACCGGCCCTCCCCTTCTGGGCCCTGCCACCGGCCCTCTCCACCTTGGGCCCTGCCACTGGCCCTCCCCTCCTGGGCCCTGCCACCGCCCCTCTCCACCTTGGGCCCTAACATCGACCCTCCCCTCCTGGGCCCTGCCACCGGCCCTCTCCACCTTTGGCCCTGCCACCGGCCCTCCCCTCCTGGGCCCTGCCACCGGCCCTCTCCACCTTGGGCCCTGCCACCGGCCCTCCCCTGCTGGGCCCTGCCACCGGCCCTCTCCACCTTTGGCCCTGCCACCGGCCCTCCCCTCCTGGGCCCTTCCACCGGCCCTCTTCATCCTGGGCCCTGCCACCGGCCCTCTCCATCTTGGGCCCTGCCACCGGCTCTCCCCTCCTGGGCCCTGCCACCGGCCCTCTCCACCTTGGGCCCTGCCACCGGCCCTCTCCATCTTGGGCCCTTCCACTGGCCCTCCCCTCCTGGGCCCTGCCACCGGCCCTCTTCATCTTGGGCCCTGCCACCGGCCCTCTCCATCTTGGGCCCTGCCACCGGCTCTCCCCTCCTGGGCCCTGCCACCGGCCCTCTCCACCTTGGGCCCTGCCACCGGCCCTCTTCATCTTGGGCCCTGCCACCGGCCCTCCCCTCCTGGGCCCTGCCACCGGCCATCTCCACCTTGGGCCCTCCCCTCCTGGGCCCTGCCACCGGCCCTCTCCATCTAGGGACCTGCCACCGGCCCTCTCCATCTTGGGCCCTGCCACCGGCCCTCTCCATCTTGGGCCCTGCCACCGGCCCTCCCCTCCTGGGCCCTGCCACCGGCCCTCTCCATCTAGGGACCTGCCACCAGCCCTCTCCATCTTGGGCCCTTCCACCGGCCCTCTCCATCTTTGGCCCTGCCACCGGCCCTCCCCTCCTGGGCCCTGCCACCGGCCCTCTCCACCTTGGGCCCTGCCACCGGCCCTCCCCTGCTGGGCCCTTCCACCGGCCCTCCTCTCCTGGGCCCTGCCACCGGCCCTCCCCTCCTGGGCCCTGCCACCGGCCCTCTCCACCTTGGGCCCTGCCACCGGCCCTCCCCTCCTGGGCCCTGCCACCGGCCCTCTCTATCTTGGGCCCTGCCACCGGCCCTCTCCACCTTGGGCCCTAACATCGGCCCTCCCCTTCTGGGCCCTGCCACCGGCCCTCCCCTCCTGGGCCCTGCCACCGGCCCTTACCTCCTGGGCCCTGCCACCGGCCCTCCCCTGCTTGGCCCTGCCACCGGCCCTCTCCACCTTGGGCCCTGCCACCGGCCCTCCTCTCCTGGGCCTGCCACCGGCCCTCTCCATCTTGGGCCCTTCCACCAGCCCTCACCATGTTGGGCCCTGCCACCGGCCCTCTCTATCTTCGGCCCTTCCACCGGCCCTCTCCATCTTTGGCCCTGCCACCGGCCCTCCCCATCTTGGGCCCTTCCACCAGCCCTCACAATCTTGGGCCCTGCCACCGGCCCTCTCTATCTTTGGCCCTTCCACCGGCCCTCTCCATCTTGGGCCCTGCCACCGGCCCTCTCCATCTTTGGCCCTTCCACTGGCCCTCTCCATCTTGGGCCCTTCCACCGGCCCTCTTTACCTTGGGCCCTGCCACCTGCCCTGTTTTACAGGCCAGCACCATCACTCACTCACTTCAGTCACTCACCAATGGCTGTTTCACTGTTAGTGGGTAGCACTTAGTATTGTACTGGGGGCAGAGATGCTAGGTGACCAATAGGGCGTGTGATGGAGCCTGTGGTACATGATGAATCTATGAGATGATTTCATCTCTCCTGCTGATGCCACAAGCTTTATAGTTACTGGCACCTCAGCAACTCACCTTTCGGTGCAATTACATAGGCTGCCTGCATCATTTCTGAGCCATTTCTTTCTTTTCTTTTACTTTTGGCCTGGTTTGTGCTTTTATGACTTTTTTGTGGGTGAATCAACATAATTGTGGTGCAGCTTTTGTATTTGGTGTCATGATGTAAAAAAAATAAGCCACAAATGTATTGCATCTCATTCTATCTAGGAGAAGTTGCAAATATTCTGCAGGTTTTGTTATTCTCTAGGATTTTGGTAAAAATCAGACCAAATGTCTTTTTCCTTTCTTCCATGCCAAAACGCGGACTTTTACGAGGAATTGCATCCAGAATTCTGCATACAGTAAAGCAAGGATAGCGCCTCTAAATGCCAAAAGGTATTGTTTTATTTAGGAGAAGTTTGTCTTTCATATATGCTTTGGTTTGAACGTTTCTATGAGAGTTGCTTGTCAAAATTACCTTTAATCTGAGTTATAAAATAATGGATTGAAAAAATGTGTTCATACACTGATACAAATTCTCTGCGTTTTGTTAGAATGTCGTTATCCGAGAAACAATGGCGCCTCTGGACACCGTGTGCAGACCTGGAGCAAATAAGCAGCCTCACATTCCAGTTGTGCAAGTAGAAAGCCATGGATTCAAGCCTAAGGAACCACTTGCACAATGAATCACACACAAACCTACTGATCTGACTTTCCAAATCCCACAGACAGGAATGGGAAATTACTTGTTTCTCCTCATTTTCTGTGTTTATTTCTTTTTTCCATTTTGATCTAATCATTGTTTAACTATTGATTCCCTTTTCCTGTAAAACTTTTATAAATGAATAAAAAAATGAAAAAGAAAAGGAAAGGTATCTGAGTTCTTACTGACAGTTATGGCCCAGCTAATAACCTGGAGTTTGTTCCTAGAAATAGTAAATTTGTGGGAGGATATTAGTTACATGTTATAGTTATATAGTTTATATTGGGCAAAGCCAGCGACATGTTTAGCTATTTCACTGAGGTGTAATATTCTATATTCAGAGGAGCACAGACTGGGAACTGGTGGCAGGGCTTGGAACTAGGAGTAGGCAGAACAGGCAGCTGCCAGGGAGGGAGCAAGTACCTCTTGGCCCGGTTGGTTCCCTTGGTGCAGTAGCTACAGGTAACCATGTAGAAAAAATGAACTTGTACTGTGCTATTTGTAAAGTGATGCTCGTAATATTTCATGGGGGTCACAGTGCAAAGGGGTGCTGATTTTAGGCATTGATTGTCATTACTATAGAATTTTGCTTAGTAGAATGGAGTTACATTGCTATAACAGAGCTCCAGACACTAATAGACATCTTTCCACACTGCAGCTTGGTATTATCACGAGTCAGAACTTTTCTTTTATGGCCAGAGGAACTGCTTGAGGAAACAATAGCAGCACGCACCTTTACTGCAATTGAAACATTTTATATCATGGAAATTAAATGGATGCAAATATTGTGGGTATTGTCTCCATTTATTAATGGTACTTGTGCCCTAGCACAATCCTGCAACTTGCATATAGTGGCACTACCCTGAACATAATGGTAATTATAGTGCTCCCACAAACAGGCATAGCTGCCATCAGAAACTTTAGGGCCCTGTACAAGTTATTTATATGGGGCCCCATGAACAGAAGCACGCAGTACCAACATTATGGTCACGCTCCTTGTGCAATATAAACAGCTGATGTTACTCTATAATAAGCAGTTCATATAAAGTTTTCCATTGAATAATGTGCTAAGGCTAATGCGTATGGTGTATATTTTCAGCAAGCCGAAAAACGATTGGCGAGAATATAAACCATACGCTTTTACCTGTGGCTGCACCCAAATGAATGGAATACACTGAAATCCGCATAAAAATGTGAGAAAATGCAAAGTCTCACTTTTTTTGTGGATTTCGGCTACATGTGCCTGCACTGAAGCATATTCCATTCATTCGGGTTCAGGCACAGGTAGGAGCGTATGGCACATATTCTCAGCATTTCTCAGCTTGCTGAAAATATGCGACATACGCAATGTGTGGCATGAGCCTAAGAAACCTATTATTGGGGTTCAGTGGATTTTGCCCTAAAATTAACCTGCTCCTGCTCTGTGCTGTCATTGCTTGATATGAAAGATAGGTAAGTTTTTGCATAAGTTACATAAACTGCAGAAGTTTAGGGGCCCAATGATATTGATTTAAAAAGGATTTTAAGACATTTACTGCAGTCCCATTTAGTTCAGTCCTATCTTATTTGTAGTATGAATGCACTTTATCCTTTCTGCCTTCTGTGATACCCATAAAGGGAATGGCAATATAGCACTGTTTACATCTTGAATCATTTTAAAATTATCTTTTTCTTTCCATACTTCCTTGCTGTGTGGTCCATCTATTACCTGTACCAGGAAGGGAAATGTCTCCAGTACACTTAATGATCTTTACTGTTTTGCATGTATTTGATTTCAGATAATTAAAATTGACTTTTTTCCCATCTTATGTATTTTGTAGAGCTAAAGGAAAGCAAGCAGATCTTATCAATCACAAAGGTTTTCAGAGTTGAGAAGATTGGTTCCCTGCCCATAACCATACGGTCTATGAAAATTAATGGTTACAGCTGCCAAGGCTTTGGTTTTGAAGTGCTGGACTGCCATGCCTTTTCTCTCAACCAAAACTCATCTAGAGAAATTAGTATTGTGTAAGGGTTTTTCAATTATTTTTGCCCAGTTTGTATAGCTAGGTCATTAACCTGGATATTGCCAAATTTAAATAATACTGTAGAAGAGTAAAAAACTGTTTCCCTGTTACAAGCCACATGTTTAATATTTCAGCACTTTTTTTTCTCCCTTGATGCATGGAGAGTTAAAACTGAACCAGTAAGAAATGGTGGGAATACAGACTGTCCAGAAGCTAGGAAGTGTCCTGTTTGACTGCCTTACTAATGTTGATGCCTAAAACAAGTCTATATTTTCCATCCTCACAGTATAGTTGCAGTGCCAGTAGTAGATGAGAATTCTGCCGTTAGCATGGAAACTTAATTGCATGTGTGAGAATTATTCAGAAATCATTAACAGCATGCCTTAGCAAATATTTAATGCCACACTATAATTTAGCTTCCTAACATACAGTGGCTTGCAAAGTATTCGGCCCCCTTGAACTTTTCCACATTTTGTCACATTACAGCCACAAACATGAATCAATTTTATTGGAATTCCACGTGAAAAACCAATACAAAGTGGTGTACACGTGAGAAGTGGAACGAAAATCATACATGATTCCAAACATTTTTTACAAATAAATAACTGCAAAGTGGGGTGTGCGTAATTATTCAGCCCCCTTTGGTCTGAGTGCAGTCAGTTGCCCATAGACATTGCCTGATGAGTGCTAATGACTAAATAGAGTGCACCTGTGTGTAATCTAATGTCAGTACAAATACAGCAGCTCTGTGACGGCCTCAGAGGTTGTCTAAGAGAATATTGGGAGCAACAACACCATGAAGTCCAAAGAACACACCAGACAGGTCAGGGATAAAGTTATTAAGAATTTAAAGCAGGCTTAGGCTACAAAAAGATTTCCAAAGCCTTGAACATCCCACGGAGCACTGTTCAAGCGATTATTCAGAAATGGAAGGAGTATGGCACAACTGTAAACCTACCAAGACAAGGCCGTCCACCTAAACTCTCAGGCCGAACAAGGAGAGCGCTGATCAGAAATGCAGCCAAGAGGCCCATGGTTACTCTGGGGGAGCTGCAGAGATCTACAGCTCAGGTGGGGGAATCTGTCCATAGGACAACTATTAGTTGTGCACTGCACAAAGTTAGCCTTTATGGAAGAGTGGCAAGAAGAAAGCCATTGTTAACCAGAAAACCATAAGAAGTCCCGTTTGCAGTTTGCCACAAGCCATGTGGGGGACACAGCAAACATGTGGAAGAAGGTGCTCTGGTGAGATGAACCCAAAATGGAACTTTTTGGCCAAAATGCAAAACGCTATGTGTGGCGGAAAACTAACACTGCACATCACTCTGAACACACCATCCCCACTGTCACATATGGTGGTGGCAGCATCATGCTCTGGGGGTGCTTCTCTTCAGCAGGGACAGGGAAGCTGGTCAGAGTTGATGGGAAGATGGATGGAGCCAAATACAGGGCAATCTTGGAAGAAAACCTCTTGGAGTCTGCAAAAGACTTGAGACTGGGGCGGAGGTTCACCTTCCAGCAGGACAACGACCCTAAACATAAAGCCAGGGCAACAATGGAATGGTTTAAAACAAAACATATCCATGTGTTAGAATGGCCCAGTCAAAGTCCAGATCTAAATCCAATCGAGATTGATCTGGAAAAAAAAAAAAACAATATAAAAAAATTTCCTGGTTATTAAAAAAATTTTTTTCTGTTTTGGTAATTAAAAAAAAAAAAGAAGAAGACAAAAGAAGGAAAATGCAAGATACAAGATAGATACAGCACTAACTGAAAGTACAATTTTCACTTAAAAGGTGGTATAAAACTTTACATGAGGAGGGGTGTCAATTTCTGCTAGCACTAAGTACAGGATTATAAATGGGAGAGGTAAACAGGGATTGCGTATGCCTATGTAGTATGTTAAAGATTAAACCTATTATAAGCAACTGATCCTTGCTATTTATTTTGAGAGAAACTGGAAATCAGAAAGAAAAGTATTCACTTTATTCATGCACATTTTAGAAGACAATTATGATATTTTAGGTGAGAACACTAAATACACAATCTGCATAAAAGAGACACAAAATTTAGGAAAAATCAAGCCCTAAGTGTAGTGGTAGTGGACCAAACTTTAAAAAGAAAAGCTTTATATTTGTAGGCAGATAAAGGAGACTATTCAACAATATTTATCTGACTAATACCAATCACATATTGGCCAGGCCATCTGTTTGGCCTACAAGATGCTTACTTGGTTTGGAGATGACAAAATGGCAGCTATTATTAGCCATGTGTGGTTAACTCGGCAAAACTGTGTGAGTTGCAGAACGCAGCACAAACTTTTCAGCATAAAAACAAATAATATTCCCTAACATTATTCCCAAATGTTATGGTGCCTACCTGACACACATCACAGTAACCTTCCAGAAAGAATTTTCCCAGCTTGGGTCTGGAACACCGTCTGCACACAGTGGGAGCAATGGTGAGGCAGAGTCACGTTAAGTGTAAAACGAAAACTCTAGATTGGAAGCACTCACAAGAGTTCACTCCAGATGACCCACGAAGATGTGAAATCTGCAATGAACCTATCCATCAAAAGAAAAAACTGGTTTCAAACTTAAATATCATGCAAGTATTCTCAAAGACATTACAGCCACAAACATGAAATCTATTTTATTGGAATTCCACGTGAAAGACCAATACAAAGTGGTGTACACGTGAGAAGTGGAATGAAAATCATACCATTGATTCCAAACATTTTTTACAAATTAAATAACTGCAAAGTGGGGTGTGCGTAGTTATTCAGCCCCCTGAGTCAATACTTTGTAGAACCACCTTTTGCTGCAATTACAGCTGCCAGTCTCTTAGGGTATGTCTCTACCAGCTTTGCACATCTAGAGACTGAAATTCTTGCCCATTCTTTTTTTGCAAAACAGCTCCAGCTCAGTCAGATTAGATGGACAGCGTTTGTGAACAGCAGTTTTCAGATCTTGCCACAGATTCTCGATTGGATTTAGATCTGGACTTTGACTGGGCCATTCTAACACATGGATATGTTTTGTTTTAAACCATTCCATTGTTGCCCTGGCTTTATGTTTAGGGTCGTTGTCCTGCTGGAAGGTGAACCTCCGCCCCAGTTCTCAAGTCTTTTGCAGACTCCAAGAGGTTTTCTTCCAAGATTGCCCTGTATTTGGCTCCATCCATCTTCCCATCAACTCTGACCAGCTTCCCTGTCCCTGCTGAAGAGAAAAGCACCCCCAGAGCATGATGCTGCCACCACCATATGTGACAGTGGGGATGGTGTGTTCAGAGTGATGTGCAGTGTTAGTTTTCCGCCACACATAGCGTTTTTGCATTTTTGGCCAAAAAGTTCCAATTTTTGGGTTCATCTCACCAGAGCACCTTCTTCCACATGTTTGCTGTGTCCCCCACATGGCTTGTGGCAAACTGCAAACGGGACTTCTTATGGTTTTCTGTTAACAATGGCTTTCTTCTTGCCACTCTTCCATAAAGGCTAACTTTGTGCAGTGCACAACTAATAGTTGTCCTATGGACAGATTCCCCCACCTGAGCTTGTAGATCTCTGCAGCTCCCCCAGAGTAACCATGGGGCCTCTTGGCTGCATTTCTGATCAGCGCTCTCCTTGTTCGGCCTGAGAGTTTAGGTGGACGGCCTTGTCTTGGTAGGTTTACAGTTGTGCCATACTCCTTTCCATTTCTGAATAATCGCTTGAACAGTGCTCCGTGGGATGTTCAAGGCTTTGGAAATCTTTTTGTAGCCTAAGCCTGCTTTAAATTTCTTAATAACTTTATCCCTGACCTGTCTGGTGTGTTCTTTGGACTTCATGGTGTTGTTGCTCCCAATATTCTCTTAGACAACCTCTGAGGCCGTCACAGAGCTGCTGTATTTGTACTGACATTAGATTACACACAGGTGCACTCTATTTAGTCATTAGCACTCATCAGGCAATGTCTATGGGCAACTGACTGCACTCAGACCAAAGGGGGCTGAATAATTACGCACACCCCACTTTGCAGTTATTTATTTGTAAAAAATGTTTGGAATCATGTATGATTTTCGTTCCACTTCTCACGTGTACACCACTTTTGTATTGGTTTTTCACGTGGAATTCCAATAAAATTGATTCATGTTTGTGGCTGTAATGTGACAAAATGTGGAAAAGTTCAAGGGGGCCGAATACTTTTGCAAGCCACTGTATGTTAGGAAGCTAAATTATAGTGTGGCATTAAATATTTGCTAAGGCATGCTGTTAATGATTTCTGAATAATTCTCACACATGCAATTAAGTTTCCATGCTAACGGCAGAATTCTCATCTACTACTGGCACTGCAACTATACTGTGAGGATGGAAAATATAGACTTGTTTTAGGCATCAACATTAGTAAGGCAGTCAAACAGGACACTTCCTAGCTTCTGGACAGTCTGTATTCCCACCATTTCTTACTGGTTCAGTTTTAACTCTCCATGCATCAAGGGAGAAAAAAAGTGCTGAAATATTAAACATGTGGCTTGTAACAGGGAAACAGTTTTTTACTCTTCTACAGTATTATTTAAATTTGGCAATATCCAGGTTAATGACCTAGCTATACAAACTGGGCAAAAATAATTGAAAAACCCTTACACAATACTAATTTCTCTAGATGAGTTTTGGTTGAGAGAAAAGGCATGGCAGTCCAGCACTTCAAAACCAAAGCCTTGGCAGCTGTAACCATTAATTTTCATAGACCGTATGGTTATGGGCAGGGAACCAATCTTCTCAACTCTGAAAACCTTTGTGATTGATAAGATCTGCTTGCTTTCCTTTAGCTCTACAAAATACATAAGATGGGAAAAAAGTCAATTTTAATTATCTGAAATCAAATACATGCAAAACAGTAAAGATCATTAAGTGTACTGGAGACATTTCCCTTCCTGGTACAGGTAATAGATGGACCACACAGCAAGGAAGTATGGAAAGAAAAAGATAATTTTAAAATGATTCAAGATGTAAACAGTGCTATATTGCCATTCCCTTTATGGGTATCACAGAAGGCAGAAAGGATAAAGTGCATTCATACTACAAATAAGATAGGACTGAACTAAATGGGACTGCAGTAAATGTCTTAAAATCCTTTTTAAATCAATATCATTGGGCCCCTAAACTTCTGCAGTTTATGTAACTTATGCAAAAACTTACCTATCTTTCATATCAAGCAATGACAGCACAGAGCAGGAGCAGGTTAATTTTAGGGCAAAATCCACTGAACCCCAATAATAGGTTTCTTAGGCTCATGCCACACATTGCGTATGTCGCATATTTTCAGCAAGCTGAGAAATGCTGAGAATATGTGCCATACGCTCCTACCTGTGCCTGAACCCGAATGAATGGAATATGCTTCAGTGCAGGCACATGTAGCCGAAATCCACAAAAAAAGTGAGACTTTGCATTTTCTCACATTTTTATGCGGATTTCAGTGTATTCCATTCATTTGGGTGCAGCCACAGGTAAAAGCGTATGGTTTATATTCTCGCCAATCGTTTTTCGGCTTGCTGAAAATATACACCATACGCATTAGCCTTAGCACATTATTCAATGGAAAACTTTATATGAACTGCTTATTATAGAGTAACATCAGCTGTTTATATTGCACAAGGAGCGTGACCATAATGTTGGTACTGCGTGCTTCTGTTCATGGGGCCCCATATAAATAACTTGTACAGGGCCCTAAAGTTTCTGATGGCAGCTATGCCTGTTTGTGGGAGCACTATAATTACCATTATGTTCAGGGTAGTGCCACTATATGCAAGTTGCAGGATTGTGCTAGGGCACAAGTACCATTAATAAATGGAGACAATACCCACAATATTTGCATCCATTTAATTTCCATGATATAAAATGTTTCAATTGCAGTAAAGGTGCGTGCTGCTATTGTTTCCTCAAGCAGTTCCTCTGGCCATAAAAGAAAAGTTCTGACTCGTGATAATACCAAGCTGCAGTGTGGAAAGATGTCTATTAGTGTCTGGAGCTCTGTTATAGCAATGTAACTCCATTCTACTAAGCAAAATTCTATAGTAATGACAATCAATGCCTAAAATCAGCACCCCTTTGCACTGTGACCCCCATGAAATATTACGAGCATCACTTTACAAATAGCACAGTACAAGTTCATTTTTTCTACATGGTTACCTGTAGCTACTGCACCAAGGGAACCAACCGGGCCAAGAGGTACTTGCTCCCTCCCTGGCAGCTGCCTGTTCTGCCTACTCCTAGTTCCAAGCCCTGCCACCAGTTCCCAGTCTGTGCTCCTCTGAATATAGAATATTACACCTCAGTGAAATAGCTAAACATGTCGCTGGCTTTGCCCAATATAACTATATAACTATAACATGTAACTAATATCCTCCCACAAATTTACTATTTCTAGGAACAAACTCCAGGTTATTAGCTGGGCCATAACTGTCAGTAAGAACTCAGATACCTTTCCTTTTCTTTTTCATTTTTTTATTCATTTATAAAAGTTTTACAGGAAAAGGGAATCAATAGTTAAACAATGATTAGATCAAAATGGAAAAAAGAAATAAACACAGAAAATGAGGAGAAACAAGTAATTTCCCATTCCTGTCTGTGGGATTTGGAAAGTCAGATCAGTAGGTTTGTGTGTGATTCATTGTGCAAGTGGTTCCTTAGGCTTGAATCCATGGCTTTCTACTTGCACAACTGGAATGTGAGGCTGCTTATTTGCTCCAGGTCTGCACACGGTGTCCAGAGGCGCCATTGTTTCTCGGATAACGACATTCTAACAAAACGCAGAGAATTTGTATCAGTGTATGAACACATTTTTTCAATCCATTATTTTATAACTCAGATTAAAGGTAATTTTGACAAGCAACTCTCATAGAAACGTTCAAACCAAAGCATATATGAAAGACAAACTTCTCCTAAATAAAACAATACCTTTTGGCATTTAGAGGCGCTATCCTTGCTTTACTGTATGCAGAATTCTGGATGCAATTCCTCGTAAAAGTCCGCGTTTTGGCATGGAAGAAAGGAAAAAGACATTTGGTCTGATTTTTACCAAAATCCTAGAGAATAACAAAACCTGCAGAATATTTGCAACTTCTCCTAGATAGAATGAGATGCAATACATTTGTGGCTTATTTTTTTTACATCATGACACCAAATACAAAAGCTGCACCACAATTATGTTGATTCACCCACAAAAAAGTCATAAAAGCACAAACCAGGCCAAAAGTAAAAGAAAAGAAAGAAATGGCTCAGAAATGATGCAGGCAGCCTATGTAATTGCACCGAAAGGTGAGTTGCTGAGGTGCCAGTAACTATAAAGCTTGTGGCATCAGCAGGAGAGATGAAATCATCTCATAGATTCATCATGTACCACAGGCTCCATCACACGCCCTATTGGTCACCTAGCATCTCTGCCCCCAGTACAATACTAAGTGCTACCCACTAACAGTGAAACAGCCATTGGTGAGTGACTGAAGTGAGTGAGTGATGGTGCTGGCCTGTAAAACAGGGCAGGTGGCAGGGCCCAAGGTAAAGAGGGCCGGTGGAAGGGCCCAAGATGGAGAGGGCCAGTGGAAGGGCCAAAGATGGAGAGGGCCGGTGGCAGGGCCCAAGATGGAGAGGGCCGGTGGAAGGGCCAAAGATAGAGAGGGCCGGTGGCAGGGCCCAAGATTGTGAGGGCTGGTGGAAGGGCCCAAGATGGGGAGGGCCGGTGGCAGGGCCAAAGATGGAGAGGGCCGGTGGAAGGGCCGAAGATAGAGAGGGCCGGTGGCAGGGCCCAACATGGTGAGGGCTGGTGGAAGGGCCCAAGATGGAGAGGGCCGGTGGCAGGCCCAGGAGAGGAGGGCCGGTGGCAGGGCCCAAGGTGGAGAGGGCCGGTGGCAGGGCCAAGCAGGGGAGGGCCGGTGGCAGGGCCCAGGAGGTAAGGGCCGGTGGCAGGGCCCAGGAGGGGAGGGCCGGTGGCAGGGCCCAGAAGGGGAGGGCCGATGTTAGGGCCCAAGGTGGAGAGGGCCGGTGGCAGGGCCCAAGATAGAGAGGGCCGGTGGCAGGGCCCAGGAGGGGAGGGCCGGTGGCAGGGCCCAAGGTGGAGAGGGCCGGTGGCAGGGCCCAGGAGGGGAGGGCCGGTGGCAGGGCCCAGGAGAGGAGGGCCGGTGGAAGGGCCCAGCAGGGGAGGGCCGGTGGCAGGGCCCAAGGTGGAGAGGGCCGGTGGCAGGGCCCAGGAGGGGAGGGCCGGTGGCAGGGCCAAAGATGGAGAGGGCCGGTGGAAGGGCCCAAGATGGAGAGGGCTGGTGGCAGGTCCCTAGATGGAGAGGGCCGGTGGCAGGGCCCAGGAGGGGAGGGCCGGTGGCAGGGCCCAAGATGGAGAGGGCCGGTGGCAGGGCCCAAGATGGAGAGGGCCGGTGGCAGGTCCCTAGATGGAGAGGGCCGGTGGCAGGGCCCAGGAGGGGAGGGCCCAAGGTGGAGATGGCCGGTGGCAGGGCCCAGGAGGGGAGGGCCGGTGGCAGGGCCCAAGATGAAGAGGGCCGGTGGCAGGGCCCAAGGTGGAGAGGGCCGGTGGCAGGGCCCAGGAGGGGAGAGCCGGTGGCAGGGCCCAAGATGGAGAGGGCCGGTGGCAGGGCCCAAGATGAAGAGGGCCGGTGGCAGGGCCCAGGAGGGGAGGGCCAGTGGAAGGGCCCAAGATGGAGAGGGCCGGTGGCAGGGCCCAAGGTGGAGAGGGCCGGTGGCAGGGCCCAGGAGGGGAGAGCCGGTGGCAGGGCCCAAGATGGAGAGGGCCGGTGGCAGGGCCCAGGATGAAGAGGGCCGGTGGAAGGGCCCAGGAGGGGAGGGCCGGTGGCAGGGCCAAAGGTGGAGAGGGCCGGTGGCAGGGCCCAGCAGGGGAGGGCCGGTGGCAGGGCCCAAGGTGGAGAGGGCCGGTGGCAGGGCCCAGGAGGGGAGGGCCGGTGGCAGGGCCAAAGGTGGAGAGGGCCGGTGGCAGGGCCCAGGAGGGGAGGGTCGATGTTAGGGCCCAAGGTGGAGAGGGGCGGTGGCAGGGCCCAGGAGGGGAGGGCCAGTGGCAGGGCCCAAGGTGGAGAGGGCCGGTGGCAGGGCCCAGAAGGGGAGGGCCGGTGGCAGGGCCCAAGGTAGAGAAGGCCGGTGGCAGGGCCCAAGAGGGGAGGGCCGGTGGCAGGGCCCAAGGTGGAGAGGGCCGGTGGCAGGGCCCAAGATGAAGAGGGCCGGTGGCAGGGCCCAGGAGGGGAGGGCCGGTGGCAGGGCCCAAGGTGGAGAGGGCCGGTGGCAGGGCCCAGGAGGGGAGGGCCGGTGGCAGGGCCAAAGATGGAGAGGGCCGGTGGCAGGGCCCAAGATGGAGAGGGCTGGTGGCAGGTCCCTAGATGGAGAGGGCCGGTGGCAGGGCCCAGGAGGGGAGGGCCGGTGGCAGGGCCCAAGATGGAGAGGGCCGGTGGCAGGGCCCAAGATGGAGAGGGCCGGTGGCAGGTCCCTAGATGGAGAGGGCCGGTGGCAGGGCCCAGGAGGGGAGGGCCCAAGGTGGAGATGGCCGGTGGCAGGGCCCAGGAGGGGAGGGCCGGTGGCAGGGCCCAAGATGGAGAGGGCCGGTGGCAGGGCCCAAGGTGGAGAGGGCCGGTGGCAGGGCCCAGGAGGGGAGAGCCGGTGGCAGGGCCCAAGATGGAGAGGGCCGGTGGCAGGGCCCAAGATGAAGAGGGCCGGTGGCAGGGCCCAGGAGGGGAGGGCCAGTGGAAGGGCCCAAGATGGAGAGGGCCGGTGGCAGGGCCCAAGGTGGAGAGGGCCGGTGGCAGGGCCCAGGAGGGGAGGGCCGGTGGCAGGGCCCAAGATGGAGAGGGCCGGTGGCAGGGGCCAGGATGAAGAGGGCCGGTGGAAGGGCCCAAGAGGGGAGGGCCGGTGGCAGGGCCAAAGGTGGAGAGGGCCGGTGGCAGGGCCCAGCAGGGGAGGGCCGGTGGCAGGGCCCAAGGTGGAGAGGGCCGGTGGCAGGGCCCAGGAGGGGAGGGCCGGTGGCAGGGCCAAAGGTGGAGAGGGCCGGTGGCAGGGCCCAGGAGGGGAGGGTCGATGGTAGGGCCCAAGGTGGAGAGGGGCGGTGGCAGGGCCCAGGAGGGGAGGGCCGGTGGCAGGGCCCAAGGTGGAGAGGGCCGGTGGCAGGGCCCAGAAGGGGAGGGCCGGTGGCAGGGCCCAAGGTAGAGAGGGCCGGTGGCAGGGCCCAAGAGGGGAGGGCCGGTGGCAGGGCCCAAGGTGGAGAGGGCCGGTGGCAGGGCCCAAGATGAAGAGGGCCGGTGGCAGGGCCCAGGAGGGGAGGGCCGGTGGCAGGGCCCAAGGTGGAGAGGGCCGGTGGCAGGGCCCAGGAGGGGAGGGCCGGTGGCAGGGCCCAAGGTGGAGAGGGCCGGTGGCAGAGCCCAGGAGGTGAGGGCCGGTGGCAGGGCCCAAGGTGGAGAGGGCCGGTGGCAGGGCCCAAGCTGGAGAGGGCCGGTGGCAGGGCCCAAGGTGGAGAGGGCCGGTGGCAGGGCCCAGGAGGGGAGGGCCGGTGGCAGGGCCCAAGGTGGAGAGGGCCGGTGGCAGGGCCCAGGAGGGGAGGGCCGGTGGCAGGGCCCAAGGTAGAGAGGGCCGGTGGCAGAGCCCAGGAGGTGAGGGCCGTTGGCAGGGCCCAAGGTGGAGAGGGCCGGTGGCAGGGCCCAAGATGAAGAGGGCCGGTGGCAGGGCCCAAGATTGTGAGGGCTGGTGGAAGGGCCCAAGATGGGGAGGGCCGGTGGCAGGGCCAAAGATGGAGAGGGCCGGTGGAAGGGCCGAAGATGGAGAGGGCCGGTGGCAGGGCCCAGGAGGGGAGGGCCGGTGGCAGGGCCCAAGATGAAGAGGGCCGGTGGCAGGGCCCAGGAGGGGAGGGCCGGTGGCAGGGCCCAAGGTGGAGAGGGCCGGTGGCAGGGCCCAGGAGGGGAGGGCCGGTGGCAGGGCCCAAGGTGGAGAGGGCCGGTGGCAGAGCCCAGGAGGTGAGGGCCGGTGGCAGGGCCCAAGGTGGAGAGGGCCGGTGGCAGGGCCCAAGCTGGAGAGGGCCGGTGGCAGGGCCCAAGGTGGAGAGGGCCGGTGGCAGGGCCCAGGAGGGGAGGGCCGGTGGCAGGGCCCAAGGTGGAGAGGGCCGGTGGCAGGGCCCAGGAGGGGAGGGCCGGTGGCAGGGCCCAAGGTAGAGAGGGCCGGTGGCAGAGCCCAGGAGGTGAGGGCCGTTGGCAGGGCCCAAGGTGGAGAGGGCCGGTGGCAGGGCCAAAGATGGAGAGGGCCGGTGGAAGGGCCGAAGATGGAGAGGGCCGGTGGCAGGGCCCAGGAGGGGAGGGCCGGTGGCAGGGCCCAAGGTGGAGAGGGCCGGTGGCAGGGCCCAGGAGGGGAGGGCCGGTGGCAGGGCCCAAGGTGGAGAGGGCCGGTGGCAGGGCCCAAGATGAAGAGGGCCAGTGGCAGGGCCCAAGATGGGGAGGGCCGGTGGAAGGGCCCAAGATGGGGAGGGCCGGTGGAAGGGCCCAAGATGAAGAGGGCCGGTGGCAGGGCCAAGGAGGGGAGGGCCGGTGGCAGGGCCCAAGGTGGAGAAGGCCGGTGGCAGGGCCCCTCCTGGGCCCTTCCACCGGCCCTCTTCATCCTGGACCCTGCCACCGGCCCTCTCCACCTTGGGCCCTGACACCGGCCCTCTCCGCCTTGGGCCCTGCCACCGGTCCTCTTCATCCTGGGCCCTGCCACCGGCCCTCTCCATCTTGGGCCCTGCCACCAGCCCTCCCCTCCTGGGCCCTGCCACCGGCCCTCTCCACCTTGGGCCCTAACATCGACCCTCCCCTCCTGGGCCCTGCCACCGGCCCTCTCCACCTTGGACCCTGCCACGGGCCCTCCCCTCCTGGGCCCTGCCACCGGCCCTCTCCACCTTGGGCCCTGCCACCGGCCCTCTCCATCTTGGGCCCTGCCACGGCCCTCTCCATCTTGGGCCCTGCCACCGGCCCTCCCCTCCTGGGCCCTGCCACCGGCCCTCCCCTCCTGGGCCCTGCCACCGGCCCTCCCCTTCTTGGCCCTGCCACGGCCCTCCCCTCTGGGCCCTGCACCGGCCCTGCCCCTCCTGGGCCATGCCAACCGGCCCTCCCCTCCTGGGCCACATGCCCGGCCGCCTCTCCACCGGTCTGGGCCCTGCCCACCGGCCCTGCCTCCTGGCGCCCTGCCTCTGGCAGGGCCGCCTCAGCCAAGGCTCGGAGGCAGGGCCAGTGGCAGGGCCCAAGAGGTGGACAGAGAGGGCCGGTGGCAGGGCCCAGGAGGGGAGGGCCGGTGGCAGGGCCCAAGGTGGAGAGGGCCGGTGGCAGGGCCCAGGAGGGGGAGAGGGCCGGTGACAGGGCCCAAGGTGGAGAGGGCCGGTGGCAGGCCACGGAGGGAGGGTCGATGTTAGGGCCCAAGGTGGAGAGGGCCGGTGGCAAGGCCCAGGAGGGGAGGGGCGGTGGCAGGCCCCAAGATGGAGAGGGCCGGTGGCAGGGCCCAGATGAAGAGGGCCGGTGGAAGGGCCAAGGAGGGGAGGGCCGGTGGCAGGCCCCAAGGTGGAGAGGGCCGGTGGCAGGGCGCAGCGGGGAGGGCCGGTGGCAGGGCCAAGATGGAGAGGGCCGGTGGCAGGGCTCAGGAGGGGAGGGC
This sequence comes from Xenopus tropicalis, assembly GCF_000004195.4. Taxonomy (NCBI): domain Eukaryota; kingdom Metazoa; phylum Chordata; class Amphibia; order Anura; family Pipidae; genus Xenopus; species Xenopus tropicalis. The sequence goes on from NC_030677.2 coordinate 56,279,227, forward strand.
CGGTGGCAGGGCCAAAGGTGGAGAGGGCCGGTGGCAGGGCCTAGGAGGGGAGGGCTGGTGGCAGGGCCGAAGATGGAGGGGGCCGGTGGCAGGGCCCAAGATGAAGAGGGCCGGTGGCAGGGCCCAGGAGGGGAGGGCCGGTGGCAGGGCCCAAGGTGGAGAGGGCCGGTGGCAGGGCCCAGGAGGGCCAGGAGGGAGGGCCGGTGGCAGGGCCCAAGGTGGAGGAGGCCGGTGGCAGGGCCCAGCAAGGGAGGGCCGGTGGCAGGGCCCAAGGTGGAGAGGGCTGGTGGCAGGGCCCAGCAAGGGAGGGCCGGTGCAGGGGCCCAAGGTGGAGAGGGCCGGTGGCAGGGCCCCAAAGGTGGAGAGGGCCGGTGGCAGGGCCCAGAGGGAGGGCGGTGGGCAGGCCCAAGGTGGAGAGGGCCGGTGGCAGGGCCCAAGGTGGAGAGGGCCGGTGGCAGGCCCAAGGTGGAGAGGGCCGGTGGCAGGGCCCAGATAGAGAGGGCCGGTGGCAGGGCCCAGCAGGGGAGGGCCGGTGGCAGGGCCAGGAGGGGAGGGCCGGTGGCAGGGCCCAAGGTGGAGAGGGCCGGTGGCAGGGGCCAGGAGGGGAGGGCCGGTGGCAGGGCCCAAGGTGGAGAGGGCCGGTGGCAGGGCCCAGCAGGGGAGGGCCGGTGGCAGGGCCCAAGGTGGAGAGGGCCGGTGGCAGGGCCCAGAAGGGGAGGGCTGATGTTAGGGCAAGGTGGAGAGGGCGGTGGCAGGGCCCAAGATAGAGAGGGCCGGTGGCAGGGCGCAGGAGGGGAGGGCCGGTGGCAGGGCCCAAGGTGGAGAGGGCCGGTGGTAGGGTCCAGGAGGGGAGGGCCGGTGCAGGGCCCAAGAAGAAGAGGGCCGGTGGCAGGGCCCAGAAGGGGAGGGCCGGTGGCAGGGCCCAAGGTGGAGAGGGCCGGTGGCAAGGGCCCAGGAGGGGAGGGCCGGTGGCAGGGCCCAGGAGGGGAGGGCCGGTGGCAGGGCCCAGGAGGGGAGGGCCCGGTGGCAGGGCCCAAGGTGGAGAGGGCCGGTGGCAGGGCCCAGTAAGGGAGGGCCGGTGGCAGGGCCCAAGGTGGAGAGAGCCGGTGGCAGGGCCCAAGGGTGGAGAGGGCCGGTGGCAGGGCCCAAGGTGGAGAGGGCCGGTGGCAGGGCCCAGGAGGGGAGGGCCGGTGGCAGGGCCCAAGGTGGAGAGGGCCGGTGGGCAGGGCCCAGCAGGGGAGGGGCTGGTGGCAGGGCCCAAGGTGGAGAGGGCCGGTGGCAGGGCCCAGGAGGGGAGGGCCGGTGGCAGGGCCCAAGGTGGAGAGGGCCGGTGGCAGGGCCCAAGATGGAGAGGGCCGGTGGCAGGGCCCAAGATGGAGAGGGCCCGGTGGCAGGGCCCAAGATGGAGAGGGCATAGCTGGAGGGTATAGCTGAAGATGTGGGCTTAAGGAGGGCAGGCCGTTGGTGCGGGACTGAGGTTTGGAGGACAGATGGTGGGGGCAAAAGGGCACCCCAGATTTTTCCCAAGTGGGACTCAGGAATGAGAGATCCTGAATCCTTTCTATACAACCTGATGCACTGATGCAGTCTGCCTCTTCTAAGAATGATAGTGATTCTTTGCACACTGCAGTGATATCCACAGTTGGTATCTGCAAGAAAGAACATGCACATTAATTTGTTTTATATCAATCTAACTACAGTCTGTAGGGCTTAAATAAAGGCCAATATGGTGCCAGTTTGCTGGAGATGCAGAGTTATCAGGTATATTCTATGTACTATACAGTGCCTCAAATGAGAGATTAACTCCTGCCCTGGCTAGAACAGTATCAACCAAGCACCTAGTAGATTTGTCATAGTCTGGCAGGAGTCTCAGGCATGTACCTTCCTGTCCTTTCCTGAAAAAACTGAACAGGCAGAGTACTGTAGGACAAAGTACCTGCTGTATTACAGAAAATGGTAGTGATTGGTTATCAAGAACCGGAAAGAAGCATGGTGCATAAGTACAGTTCAGGTATGGGATCCATTATTCGGAAAACCGTTATCCAGAAAGTTCCAAATTATGGAAAGGCCATCTCCCATAGACTCCATTATAAGCAAATAATTTTGATTTTTAAAAATGACTTCCTTTTTCTCTGTAATTATAAAACAGAACCTTGTACTTGACCCCAACTGTGATATAATTAATCCTTATTGGGGGCAAAACAATCCTATTGGGTTTAATAATCTTTAAATGATTTTTCAGTGGACTTAAGGTATGGAGATCCAAATTACGGAAAGACCCCTTATCTGGAAAACCCCAGGTCCCGAGCATTCTAGATAATAGGTCCCATACCTGTACAATTCTGCCACTTACAGCTATTTACAGGACTTACAATAGAGGAATGAGGAGAGAAATGAAATAGATGAAGTGGGGTGAGCGGGTGAATGCTTTGACATTTAGTTGGTAAAAAAGTATTTTACATATTCAGTGGTGGCTTAATGGCACTCTAGATCCTGAGCTGTTAAAGTAACATGCCCCCCCTGCCCAGGTCACAAGCCACCAGAGCAAGTCTGATAATATAATGATGTTTCCTCCTATGGGGGCTACTGCAGTGATCTACTTACTGGCTGGAAAGGAGGTGGTATCTTCTTGCCCTCCAATGCTGTCCAATCAATAGATCTATAAAATGGATGTTTCCTTATGTCCCCTTTGGTGCCCAGGCGCTTTTCTGGATTCTTCTCTAAAAGCTAAAGGGAAAAACAAATGGATAATTGGCTACACAAACACCAAGGTGGCAAATGACTCAAAACATTTAACCCAGGTACATTTACCCACAGCAAATAGTAGGAATTGTCTGTGAGAACACTGTCTGGCTTGCATGTAGTGTACGGCTGATTATTGCCTCCAAACTTCAACCTCATTTGAGGCCTCATTTACACTAGTCACTTTAGGGCTCTGGCACATGAGGAGATTTGTCGCCTGCGTTTTTTTCCCCCTGGCGCTATGGCGACAAGTCGCCACGACAATACCCACAAAGAGATTTCATGTGAGTTGAGCTCCAGGCGATCTGCTACCCATGGTACACTCAACAGTTAACCCCCCCTCATGTTTACTCAGGTCGCTCAGAAAAGGGTCTGTGTGCAATTTGAAACAGCAGGCGGTTTGAAGTAGCCTCGTATGTTTTGACGCTGGCGATTTCCATTGATTTAGCATTGGCGTCTTGTCGCCAAATCGCTCTTTTAAAAATCGCCGGCGACAAATCTCCTCGTGTGCCAGAGCCCTTAGAGAGGGATCATTTCTATGGCCAATAATGCCCAAATCAGACAAAAGATCCTCAGGTTCATTTCCTAACACTGGGCAAGTTAGACTTGAAGCAGCAACTTAAAGCAACCAGTCATTGGCAGCAACACCCCACAAGTTACCAGGGGCAGCAAAAAAAAACCACTCTTCGTCACTTTAAAAGCTGAAGAACTATTGTGCTCTCTTTATAAGTGATGCAACCCCCTTTAACCTGCTCAGAAGCTTCTGAACTGCAGGTTTCATGGGGGGGCCACATTGGAAAGTCCACTTCAGGGTGGCCAAGGGTAGAGAATCGCCCCTGCCTGTGTGTATGATGAGGGCCTGGCTGTATATAGGGGAAGGAAATATATTCATCCCATCTTCTACTAGCAAACAACGCACATTCATTTTCTTAAATATTCTGTCCTCTCAACTTTTGTGTTACTGTAGCTGTGACTTTCCTGCACAAACTCATACCCACCTCCAGTAGCAGTTCTTTTAGTTCAGCGCTGACACCCTCTGGAAATAAAGGCTCCTTACAGCACACTGAATACATCAGGTTCTCCAACGTCATACCCTCGTAGAATGGTGATCTTCCGGTGGCCATTTTGCAAAGAGTGATTGCAAATGCCCACCAATCCGCTGCTGCGCCATAGCCAATCCCTGAAAAAATCTAGAAAATCAGACAAATGTTATTCCAGATAATGAAGAAGCATTCCTAAAACCTCTTTCTCAAATTAACCCTTTGTAATACAGTCCTGCAACATTAGGCAGACTAGATGACTAGATCTGATATACATTTAATATGCAAAAGCACATGAACTTTCTCACCTCTGGAGCCATGAAGGTGAAGTATCCTACTGGCTCAAAATTCTTCCTGTCGCTGGTAAACATTCCTTCTGCAACCAGGCCGAAGTCTGCGATTTTCACGTGTCCCTCATCACTGAGTAAGATGTTATCCGGTTTCAGATCTCTGAAAGAAAAGGAGGAGGAAAAGAATAAAAGTTAGAACATAGGGGCAAAGCTATAGCAGCTGCAACTGTATTGGGGCCATGGATAATATGTTGTAATAATAATAGTTAGTAGTTGAAAAAGTAGCATGAGTTTATGGCTGAGATACAATTGTACTTACCGGTGCACAATGCCACGTGAATGCAGATACTGCAGCCCGATGATCATCTCTGCAGAATAGAATCTTTTGCAAAACAGAAAATAATAATAATTAGAGACCATCTCCTTAGCTAGGAAGTTCCACTTAGACTGCCCTTAGATTTTAAAACCTAGGGAAAGGTATGATAAAAGCACAAACCAAAATACCTTCATGAAAGACCATCCATGAGTTAAAAGACATGAAAACCCCACACACAAAATTTAATCAGTGCACAGCCTCTTTGAAATCTTTCAATACCTGCCACTCTGTTGTCCAAGTTGCTTTGACTTCTGGCTTGTGGGCGAGCTCAGTTGTTCTAAGCTCAGGTGAATAAGCACGCCCCCAGTCTAGCAGCCAGTAAAGAGATGGCATTGCTGGTTCTCAGCTCTAGCTGTCTGCTTCAATTTTTTTCTCCTAACCTCCTCTCCTGAGCTCAGCTCAAACAAAGCAGAACTTTTATCAGACAGTTCTGCCTGTGTGAGCCTGTATTCATGATGAAATGGATGTGGAATAAGGGTCTGTGTGTGTGCTGTTTACAGATTTAAATGTATTTGATTCTTTATCAGAGGAAAAATGGCCACTGGGTGAAAGCTGCTATTTGCTTTAGGAAAATGTGATGGTGATTGCAAACGGAGGGGATATATGAAGTACATATGATGCCATTTAGGTGGGGGAGACGTGCCCAACTGATATACATTGTAGGCAAATGTAGGCTTTACATGTCCTTTAATAGGTTACTAAAATCTTTATTGTACATGCCTTTGTTAACATGCCACCACGGCCTCTAAACCAATATAAGAACACATTGCAACAGTTGCATCACAAAGATCAACAGATTCAAATTCAGGAATATATAATAAACTTAATAAATTCTGAAGAAATGCACATATAAATTGCTGAGTTTTTTCACTTTCCCTTGGTAAAACACCAGCAAATGCTTTACGTGCAGATGGACTGATAATTCACAGTTTTACTTCTATAGAAGCTACCAATGATATAAGTAAAAGTCACACGTAAAACATATTGGTATGTAAAATATACCAATGCCCAAACCTATGAGCAGTGCCCACAGTGCTTGGGGGTGTGTTATTGTACTCAGTACTATGGCTAATGGCACACTGGGTGATTTCCAGCATTTAGTCATGCCAGCATTTTCTTGTTCTGTAGGAGGGGGACAAGACCACCTCACCCATACAAAAATCCTTTTACCATGGAGCAAGAAAACGGTGGGGTGAAAAAACACCAGAAATTGCCCTGCGTGCCATTAAGATGACATAATAATCTTAAGTGCCTAGCATGACATCAAAAACACATAAATCCTAATGGTACTGATTGATGTTTAGGAGAAAATAATGAACATTCCTAGTAATATTTATTTCTTAATTAAAACACAGCTAGCAGTTTTCCCATGTAGCCCTTGGGAGATGTTCATTACCTTATGCTGTCCGTCTTCAGTCCACCTTCCTTATTTATCAGTTGTTTTAGTGTTCCTCCTCTTGCAAACTCCATGACAAGGAAAGCATGCAGCTGGTTACAAAGATAAATGAGAAGAGAGTGACACATGGGAGCTGCTAACACAGAACTACCAGATTACAATAAGGGAGAGTGCATGGCCTTCTTAGTTCTTAAAGCAGAACCAAATACGGGGAGGACTAACAAGCAGAAATCATACAAGATGAAAGAAAAAGTTTCCGGAATATCTGTAATTTTGCTCTGTTGCCTGAGAAACTCACATGAGGGATCATTTATAAATACTAAGTAAAGTTGCACCTGCACATTAACCCATAACAATCAGTGGTTAGATTTTTCCAGCGGTTGCAGGTTGAACACTGAAAGTATTCATCTGATTGGTTGCCATGAGTTACTACCCAGGTGCCAATTGCCCACTGTTTGTAATGACCCCCCACACACAATGTACTGCTCCTGCATCCCTGTTGGTTGGTGTAGAACAAGCAGAGGTTAATCCTGGTGCAGGCAGTATATATTTGGTGTATTTGGGGGGTTAATAACAAGCCTCAGTGAGGGAATACTGTGTATGTACGGCCAGACAAATGGCGACATAGTGCTCAGTAGACACTATCCTGCATGGTGAATCTTTTTGTAAGAAGGGGAGTGCCAGCCCTTGGTATGAGGTAAGAGACTAGAATTTCTGAGGCACTTATCAACTAGGCACCTCAGTGATTTAAGCTATTCTTCTTCTTCAATGTGAACTACAGCAGTTTGGAAAGATTTTCTCCAAAATTCACAATTTAAAAATCTAAAATACAGTCAATGGTATTTTGGCAACTACCATCCTCAGTTCCTAGCTATATAGGAGATTTCCATTTGAAATTTGCTTTTACTGCTTTCACCCAAGCATTGGACCTGCATAGGTGGTGTCCCTTACTGGGCTCTGCTGACCTGTATCAGTCACATGAAAGGTTGCGTGCATTGTGGGGAGGTGCAATGGTCCAATAAAGAATTTCAGGTTTTAGGTCCAGTGTGACAAAATGTATAATGATGTGCGCTTGTTTATGTAAATTCGGTAGCAATTTAATGGCTCTACGTTGTACCTGAGTTTGGAAAGCTGCATATCCGTGGCAGAGAAAGGGACAACCTTCAGTGATCCGGAGAGTTCGGGACTCAGCTAAGATGAATCTGCTGATATCATTTCCCTCCTTGTGCTGCTTCCGAATCACTTTGATTGCCACTTTCTCTTCGCAGTTCTTCAATGACGCCAACATAACCTGACAAAGGTAAAATAGACAGTAGCACTGTTTTGTTGAATATTCACTGACCAAATGATTATCATTCAAATTACATATTCATTAAATATTCCAATACATTTACTTAGTAATTGCTAACAAAATTGGTTTCTGTCTGCCAGAAATGACTTTCAGTTGAGATTTATTTACAAATACCATTGAACCAGTGGCATTTTCTAATTAAGTGTATATTGTACATTTCATAAATAAGATACATTATATAAAAAAGTCATTATTTGTACTTGGTGGACATCACCTTTAACTTAATCTTTCTGGGTTTGACATATAAGGCGATAATGCCATAAGCTTTAAGACAATGTTCTAAACGGCTTTGTGTAAATCTGAAATAGTTCTGCAAATTTATAAATGTGGCACATGAAATGTCTGACTGTACTAATAACCAAAATGAAGCTGTGAAAAACAGAGTTATAGTGAGTTTGAGTATATGCATCCCAGCATATTGATTGGGAGCGTGGACCTTGAGTCTGTTAGGGTCTCATCATACCAAATGCTGCCTGGATGTAAAAAAAAAAAGGTGCCAACAGTATAAATGAAAATAATTTACTTTAACACACAGAAGCTCCCTGCTGCGGGCTCTAAAACTGTTGCTTTTATCATATCGGTCCTATCATCATCTTCCCTCAAGCAGCATTGCGTGCCATCAACAACACTGCCTCACCTTCAACAGATGTAATCGTAAGAAGCTTATAAGCTTTTCGGCTGTCTTGGAGCCATAAATACTGGTGTCCCACCCCTGGACCTGGCTAAATACAAGCTAACACTATTGTATACAGGGAGTTCATCTAATTGAAGCTATTAAAGCCAATCACTTACCTTGCCAAAGTTTCCATTCCCCAGCTTTACATGGAACTCGTAGTTCTTGATGTTTTTAGGATATGGCCTTTGTGCTGGAATACAAGGCCTCTTCACTACACTTCCTTCTTCTGGAAGAGAGGAAAGACTATTAATAATTCATATTGCTAACATATACTGCAAGACATCCTTCTGATTTAGTTCTTTCTCCTGAATCCACTTCCTGAAAGGAGGGGAGTGAGGGTAGGTGCTCTACAGCATGAGGTAGATCAGTCCAGTGAAATCCAAGTTAGCATTAGGACCCATGAGTGAGGGGTAACAAGCTTGAGGTATAGATCATAGATTAATAAAAGGTGTCTCTTTGTTTTTAACATGGTAAACTAGACACATACATACAGCATCTGGAATAAAGAGGAGCTTTCCTAAGTTCATTCCCTATGTCCTAATAGTAATACACTGGAGCACAAGTCCTACATCTCACTTCTACATTAAGGTCCTACATCTCACATCTACAACTCACTCAGGTACCTGGTTTCCCATACGCCCACACCATATTTTCCAGGGATAAATTGTCTCTGGCCTTCAAGCTATTGTAATAATATTCTAATTCCCATCTAAAGTGAAACCAATGGAGTCCCCAAGATAACAACTGACTATACAGAGGAGAATGAACATAATCAATACATGTAATTTGTCATAGAATACCACTGACTTCATTGTACGTACAGTTAATTTCAAGGTGAACTTCCCCTTTAAACTGCCAGTCCCAGTTTCAGGACCTTGGTCCCCAGCAATAAATGATTTTGATTTCTTCTATTATGACCAAAATGTCCCAACCCTATGCCATAAATAGACTATGCTGCAAACTTGCAACTTGACCAACTGCCCATAGAGCTGCTGCCTAGCATCTTCCTACACTTGTCTATTACTTGTGTGGGGAGGGAGGAAGCTGAGACAGAAGGAATATGAAGAAGGGTGGTTGGTAAGACAAATGGTGATCTCTTGTTCTTGCAGAAGGAATCTAGTATTTCAGATTGAGAACACAGCTTTGGGAAGACAAATCTTACTCCTTCTCTTCCCACTTGATCTGTACCAGTAGGCTCCACTAGTTATACTCAGCAGAGCAGTAGTGCTAATGTAGGTATGTGGGTATATACCATATGCTTTAGTGTTATCTGCAGAAATGTCAATTTGCCCATATTTCCTAGTCTGCCTAATTTATACAGGTAGTGGATCTGTTATCTGGAAACCCATTATCCAGAAAGCTCAGAATTACAGGAAGGCAATCTGACATAGACTCCATTTTAATACAATAAATTGGATTTTTAAAAAAGCTTTTTCTCTGTAATAATAAATCAGTATCTTGTACTTGATCCTAATGAAGATATAATTAATCCTTATTGGAGACAAAACAATCTTATTAGGTTTATTTAACTTTCATTATTTTTATTAGTAGACTTTAAGTATGGCGACCCAGTTTTATGGAAAGACCCCTAATTCTGGAAAACCCCAGGTCGTGAGCATTCTGGGTAACAGGTCCCATTATTATTATTATTATTATTATTAACATTTATTTATAAAGCGCCAACATATTCCGCAGAGCTGTACAATAAGTGGGATTCATACATTGGACATACAGAGTAACATATAAAGCAATCAATAACTGATACAAGAGGTGAAGAGAGCCCTGCCCAAAAGAGCTTGCAATCCCATACTAATACACTGTGCTCAGGTGTAGGAGTTTAAGGAAGGTTGGCCCATAACAAGGCTTGGTGGGGTGTGATGGAGCAATGGGCAATTTCTGCCAGGAGGCTGATGTCCCTGTAGAAATGCAGTTGTTTAAATATAACAGGAATTGTGGGTGTAAATAGTTCCCTGCATTTATACAGGTGTATGTGTATATTTACACATTTTATATATAAAATAACCAGCAGTCATAGGTCTACAGGTTGCTCATTGATTTTGGTAATTAAAAGCTCAATATAAATTTTAAAGCTGAATGTCAAACATTTAAACTGCTTACCATTAAATTTGGATTGCAAAATGATTTAGATCGATTAAGGTGCTAAAATTACATGTTATTGGCAGGTCAGTTGGTGGTGATAGTGTTGGGTGGGACACCTAAGTGCATCTTTTTGTCAGTATAATAATAATACAAAGTGCAAACATTTGCCCAAGTCTAGCAACCAGTAAGCCACAACAACCAATTAGATGTTTGTATAAGCAGTTATAGCTATATCTGCTATAGGCAGATTGGATCAGTGAGAAAGTATTAACTGACTGGGTCATGTCATGGATATATCATGATAGACAGGAGTGTCAGATCTTTCAACATTAAGTTAAAAAATAGTATAATAGAAATATCCTTCAAATTACATCCAAATTTGCCTCTTGATTGGCATTTCTTGTTGTAATTAGAAAAGTAAATAGTCTTTAGACACAACTGACAAACTAGCAGGGGCCAGGAAAACTCTCTAGGTAGGATGAGTTTAGAGATGAGGATGAGAGAATACATTTTACATTAAATTGATGTTTAATCTGATCCTTCTTACCTTCTGATGTTTCTCTCTCCCTCTTTCTCCCTCTTCTCCTTCTTCTTCCTCTTCTTCCCCTCTTGCGCTTTTTGCCTTTCTTGGCTTTTCTCCTCCACGTTGGTTCCCATGCGCTTGATCTTTTTAGCTGCCCCCTCTGTCTCCCTTCTTGATGTTCCTCTTCCGCGTGAGCCCACAGGATGTTGAAGGCTTGGGGGATCTATCCATTGCAAGTGGATTAATCCTGAAAATCGCTTCTTACTGGGAGACGCTTTAGAAACGCTACCACTCACTGAAGCAACTCTGGGTAGAGTGACCAACCGCTTTTTTCCAACTGTCATATGGCTGTGTGCACAGTGTTCTTAAAGGAACAGTAACACCAAAAAATGAAAGTGTATAAAAGTAATTACAATATAATGTCCTGTTGCCCTGCATTGCTACAACTGGTGTGTTTGCCTCAGAAAGACTACTATAGTTTATATAAGTTAGCTGCTGTGTAGCCATGGGGGCAGCCATTTAAAGGAGAAAAGGCACAGGTTACTTAGCAGATAACAGATAAACCCCCATTATATGGGGCTTATCTACTAGTTATCTGCTACGTAACCTGTGCCTTTTTTCTCCTTTTTCCAGCTTAAATGGCTGCCCCCATGGCTACACAGCAGCTTATTTATATTGTAGCTTTTCTGTAGCAAAAACACCAGTTTTTTGAGAAACAACAGCAATTATATTTGAATTACTTTAAAACACTTTTGATGTTACTGTCCTTTACGTTTTACTGATCTACTGCAGCTTGCATTGGTACCTCACAATAGAAGCAATGGTATAAGCTATGCAAGCTGCAGTAGGTCAGTAAGAACTTGCCAAGAACAAGTCATTCTGTAACATACTAGAGTTAACCTGAAGGTGAACAACCCCTTAAACATAACTGCAAAATAGCCATATCTAGCACTCTTTCCAGTGTGGGGTCATACCAAACCTGGAAAAACACTAGAGTATATCTTTCCATCTGATAATGAATATTGTCAATCTTGTTTCAATAACACTGTCACTTTACATATGTACAGGTATATGTATAGTATTTTCACATGTAACTGTGGCATAGCACAACTGCCTCCTATTTTTATACGAGATATATTAGTATCATGTAGCACATGACAATTAGCAGTAGACCAGACATCCTCCCATCTGTACTTTTCAACCAATATGCATTGTATGGCTAGAGACTGCACCACAGTCCTCATGGGTCAGAGAGATTTGCTCATGAATGTTGATATTTATAATTGGGAGAGGGGAGTGATGTTATTCCTGGACAGACATTTTCCTCATAAACTTGAAAAATGGACTTCCTGGTCAGCTGGTCTGTTACCCAATTGTAACAAAAATATATTGGCTAAATAGTTTGTTAATGGGTTGTACACAAAGCGATGTTCATACAGTATGGTTGGAAAATGGCCAGCTTTTTATGAAAAACTTGCCCTTGTCAAGCTTTGCGATCTGATATTGTAAAAACATTATCGTACGGTGTATTTGCAGTTCTATGTCCTGCAGTTCTCCATATGAGGTGTTTACATGTGAGCATCCCCATGAAATGAAATTTTAGTCACAATTGGAAGTATATAAGTCATAAAAAACTGTAGAGAATTACATTAAAGGAAATCTGAAACCTAAAAAAAAGAATGTACAATTGTAGAATGATCTTGATTTTTTCTTTTATCAAGATATTGTTCACTAAATTCCCTCAGCAAAGCAACACCACAACTTCCTTTTTTTGTACTATATTCATTTTCTCTGAATTGTGCCAGTAAGCAAGAATGAACACGTGGCGCCGTTTCAAACTCACTAGGAGTGTAAAAACTGCTATTTTTCCTTTACGTTCCTAATGCCGATTTTAAGTAATCCAGTGGCAAATAAAAAAAGTTAGAAAAGTTCAGTAAAAAAAATTTATTGATATAAAAAGTGCCAGAATATTCACCAATATTGTATTCTATTACAATAACTTGCTCACTCTAGTGTTCAAAACTGCAAGCATTAATATTCACATTTTCTTGGATCAAATTCATTTCACAAGTTTCCAGAGTAACTACCAGAGTCTCTCGAAATTGGGAAAGGTGCATTTCTGTTAGCGGTTCCTGTCCATACGTCCAGGTTCATGTAGGCATGGAAGGGGTTAAATCTAGGCAAGTACTCCGGCTTGCACATAACTGAGTGATTCCCAACGTGCTCAGAATGGGGAGGAGAGCCACTGACCGGCAGCAGCCATCAAAGGCATCGTTCCGAGGGGCCCAAAATAGAGCCAAAAGTCCTGACGTGGGGGGACAAACTTCTGGTGCTGGAGAGGTACGGCTATAAAGCAAGGGCAGAATTAGTACATAGTAAAACACAGCTGATTCAGTTACATGGGAGGAACAGAAAATGCACTGAATAACAGACTGAGTTCTGTCTTACTATATAAGGTGACTATATGGGGCTGAGTCTGCAGTATGCTCAGAAGCATCCTGTTGTTATTCTGTATATCATGGATCTCCAGCCTACTGAGCTTCAACTTTTCATGTTATTAGGTTGGTTATTTTTAATAATACATGTATTAAAGATTATATTAAATTACATACTGATCTGGCTCTTCAGCAGACTGGGGACAAAAAAATCCCGTGGAGGCCACATCTGGAGCCCTTGAGCATCCTGTTGCACCAGGCCTGACCTGCAGCACACAGGTTTTCTCCAGCTTCAAAACTCCTGGAGCAGCACTAGATTTATGCACCTGATATGTACACAACAATATTCCTTTCACTGACAACAGGAGAGCTGCTCCAAACTGCAATGTAATGTAAAAGTATGATTGTTGCATTGTGTAGGGGAACTCCACTTCCATCCAATCATTGCATTCATGCATTCTTGTTGCTACTATACCTAATTCAGGCAGAACACCCTGACACTGCTGTTTGTTCCTACCTTAAATGTATCATCCATCCATGAGACAGCTTACAAATGGATACTTTATGCATGCCTTGCAAGTGTGCAAGTACAATCTTATTTGCTACAGAATGACTCACATAGCTTGCTAGCTCCCAGGTGCTGGGCATGGGGGGGGGGGGGGGTCCTGGGGAGGAGCTGGTGGCACAGGGGCACTCATATTCCATGTAGGCTGGCACTGGTGCTCAATAAAAGCTGGGTTCTGAACTTCAGGACATGAAAAACCACTGTTATAATTCATATTTTCTGTAAAATAGATTAAAAAAAAAAAATCTTTCAGTGACCATAACAGACATGTATTAGTGTGCATGTATAGTACATACTTGTTAATACCATACGTGGTGTTTTACAGTGTGTCTCTCAACTGATAATACAATTTCTTTTGTTTATATCATCTAACTGGTACACTACAGTCAATATCACATTACAAAACTAATTTTCATTCTAAGCTTTACATGAGCGCTACTTATAGTGCTGATCAACAACTCCTCATGTTTTTTTTTTTTTTTCTTTTAAAATCGAATAGTGGGTTACGGTCTAGCTGCATCACATACCCTATTTGCGCAGGAGCAGGATCAACGCATAACACATGACACTGTGCCCTCCCACATTAATAGTTGACATCATTTGGTAAACAAACAGGTTGGGTGCTCCAAATGTCTTCAATGGGAATATCGACCTACAAAGTACAAAAGGACACTGGATTAATAACACCAGCTAAAAACAGTATTACATTTCCCAGCTGCTCCCACCTACACCTGCTACATCCCCCTGCCTTGGTCTTAAACTCATTTCGCCCCCCCACTCATAATCTCTTCCCCTCTCTCCCTGCTACGCTCGCAACATGCACAAGAAGTACCCAATGCCGTCCTGCTCCAAAGTTGACAGGCCAGAACGGAGAGTAGGCAGGTAGAAGAGGTCTGTGTCTAGCTCCCCCCCACTATTGCTTCCCTACCGCCCTTTTGCCTACCCCTAGTTCTGGCCCTAAGAAGAATTTGTTAACCTCTTCCAGCACATATGGTAGTATATACTTCTCCTCAGCTATGATAGGGGCAAAGCTGAATCTGTCTGTGGTTATTTAGGGGAAAATATTGGGGCCTGGTATGACTTAAAGTAAGTGCCCCACCAGAAATACAAAAGTTGTCACACTGCAAACCAGCCTTCTGTAAGGGGTAATGAGATTCAGGATGCTTTGGATATGATAACCCCTGCATTTTGGTTAACTTGAAAGTTTAATGCCGAATCTCATAAAAGAATAACTAAGCCTTTTTCTTTTAAAATCCCTAAAATGACTCTAAACAGCCTCCTCCTAGATACACTGAGTCTGGATGACCTTTCTAAAGGTATATTCTGAAACATGGCACAGAACCCAGTCACTTCTTTCTAGAGGGAAACTCTGCCCCTACTAGAAATCATGACGGGGAATACTATGACTTTATAGGAGCATGGCAGTGAAACAAGGCCATAATTGCACATTTCATAGCAGAAACAACTCATTGTATTTACTTAGATCCTGTATACTATGGTTTAGAGAGATACCAGAAGCCTGTGCCAACACAGATATTCCGCTGTACTGAGCACTAAGTTCTACTATTTGTCTATTAAACTGGTTATTATATATAGCAAATGTTCTTCAGAAGCTTTTAATTTCAGCAAGATGTATGGTTTTATGAACTTCATTTTCCTTATTTACATGTGAGCGTGCAGAAAGCACCTTTGTGTTACACCCTTGTGACACGACTTCAGCTCCCCGAAAGAAAAAAAATATGTTTTCATCTTTGGATATACACAATATATGGGCTCATAATCTGACTCAATTGCTTTACATTATACCTTAATGATTTGCTGTTTTCCCAGTGGTAGGATGCTGTAAATTTTGTGATAGTTTATTATAATGAGTGAAAATGCAGGGATTTTAGTGTTCCACAAGAGGGAACTGTTTGTTTAAGGTACAGCCACATTGGTGCAGGCATTTTCTTATCAGTGATTTTGTGCCAGACAGAGGGCTAAATAGCACCTGTTTTAGTCAGACAGTCCTGGCTTCAGATGTTCAGATGGCTTGAGACAAATGGCAGCAATCCTACATGTAGCCTTACAATTCTAGTATCCTTTATGTGTTAAATTATAAGGTTATGCGTAGTGATTACTGTATGATGTAGTAGTCTTCTTCATTTTATAAGGGTTGAACCACACACCCTAGGGGTAAAGACCACAGGGAGAAAATAACAAACGTCTCACAGAGTGTGCTTTGGGTTAAGGTTGGTTCCATAACACGTGGCGATCATGAACGATGTTCGTAACGACCATCGGATCGCACGAAACATCGTAAAGATCCGCCACACACCCATTCAGGGCTGAATCGGCAGGTAATGCGTAGAAAACAATAGGATTTCTACTCCTTCTGCCGATTCAGCTCTGAAAGGAGAATTTGGTCAGGCGCCCTTCTATGGCGCCCGATCAAAATTTTCAAAACTGGTCCGATCGGCCGAGTCGTCCGATATCAGCAGCTCCTGCGATATCGGTCGACTCGCCGACATGCCATACACGCACCGATTATCATACGAAACGAGGTTTCGTACGATAATATCGGTGCGTGTATGGCCACCTTTAGACTCAATCTCCAATGCTACAAAGGTGCCGTGTAAAAATAATACTTCAGGCCTTGCTGCCTAATTAGTATTGCAAAGCCCAATGGACCAGTACACAAATAGGCTGGTTTTGGTAAACCGGACGCAACCTGGAAATTTGTTTTTGCTACTTTCTCCCCAAAGTGACACAAAAATGTAAGTCGGTAAGAACCTTGCAAGAACCAAACATAAGGGCACATTCATCAAAGTACGAGTTTGAATCCCGAAATGGAATAATTCGGATTAGATATGATCATATTTCTGATGATTGCAACAAAAATGCTTTACGAAAAATCGAATAGATCACAATAATATCGTATGGGCGATTCGAAAGTCACGAAAATTTTTGTATTTGACATGGCTGGTATTATGCTGGCAAAATGGGTAGCAACATAATGCAGGTTGAAGATTCTTCCTGTCTCGATTGCGGTTTGTTGCAGTCCCCTGTAAATGCCAGCAGGAAATAAAACTCCCCTTGCCCTTCCATCTAAAACTTTCGAAGTCCACCATTCTTTTCCCCAAGAGAGGATTGACTTTTTTTTTTAACTACCCCGTATATACTCGAGTATAAAGCCGAGTTTTCCAGCACTCAAAATGTGCTAAAAAAGGAATCCTGCGGCTTATACTCGAGGCAAGAATCCTACCGGCGCAGGTCCCAATTAATCCGTCAGTGCTCCTTTGTATTCCAGTATTGCTCATCCTGCAAAAAGCTTCCTCCAAACGACAGTGAGCGGCGAGACTCAGGGGGGGTGCCGCTCGCACTGCCCCCCCATGGGGCGGCTTGGCCTCAGCGCGCCGCTACCACCCGGGAGTCTCGCCGTGTCCTCATATTGCTCCTCATATCGAGGAGCTTTGCCAGATTACTAAATCTACAAACCTGCAAATCTGCAGCATCTGCGCGCCGCTCCAGTGGTGTCCGTCGGCTCGTCGCACCCTCGCCCTGCCCACCTGTGTGTGGTGTGGTGTGCGTTGTGTGCGTACGCCCACATGTTGTTTGGAGGAGCTTTGCCGGATACTAAAATCTGCATTCAGGTAACGGCTGGGAGTAGGTTCTAGCTACTGTAATATCTTACCATATCCTGCATCCTGTGTCTTTGCAGAAATACTAGAAATATTTAAAATCACCTGATAAACCTAGATCCTAGTCAGAAAGGATCCTGAAATAGTGTACCATACTTGCACAAATCTTTTTTTTTTTCCCAGGTTAGAGATACTGTAGGTGATGCACAATAGCTAGATAGGTCTGTTGACATCAAAATAGCTCTTTTTTAGAAGTTGATTATAGTTTTCAGTTTGTTTTGGTTTAATGCTGTACTATGTCAAGTACCAGTAGTGATTACAATGTGTGAGGGTCTGCCTGGAACCAATGGGCTCATTTGTTCATTTATGTGTGCAGGAATCCCGTGCTGAGTGTCAGGCATGATGTTTAATTGTGCAAGCAGAGGTTTCTCAACACAATAATTTGCACTGGTAAAACATTATCCAACAAACAATACTTGTAATGGTAATGAGTTCATCCTAGTAATAGTAGTAATAGTTCTTTTATGGAAAGGAATGCGGCTCTATTTATACCAGTTTTAATTGCCCAAACTTGTCCAAAACATTTAATTCCAATGTATTTTTTTGCAGGCTTTAATGAGGTCTGCATGCAGTTTTGCCTAGTTCAGCTGGTGTTAGAGCTCAATGGTGCTGCAGAGCTGCCCCTCACATCTAACACCCTATTGAAATGATGTGTGCAAATACCATAGAAATTCCAAGGTTAGCACAGTCCAATAGAAATGGGGAGGCAGCGTGGGAAACAGGAAAGTGCATTAGGATACACACAGCTTGTAGGCGCCCCTCTTTAGTATGGCCCCTGAGTGTGTTGCTTATTCTTGACTTATACATCTTAATATTATTGAAATAGGAAGTCTTGTCTGGCTTTGCGCAATTGAAAACGTTATTCCGAGTACCCGTATATACTTGAGTAATAACCAATCCGAATATAATATATAACATAATATATTATGTTGGAGGCTTATGTTAGGCTTATACTCGAGTCAACAAGTTTTTCCCAAGTTTTTTAGGTAAAATTAGGTACCGTCGGCTTATATTCGGATCGGCTTATACTCGAGTATATACGGTATGCACATAAAGGGGCTTTTTTTGATCATAAACTAATGAATACACTTGACACCTACTGGCAGAATGTTGAATAGCTGACAAATATACTTCAGCAGCAGAATATTAATAGCAGTATTTGGCAAGTGCATCCCTTTGGGTTATACAAGTATTATATATACTAATCACTAGTCATTGCATTTGCTGAATCTAAAACAAGACAACATTTAGAGAACTGCGTATCTGGAAATAGTAAACACAATTTTCACACTGGGTTTTAATGTTATTAAATTATAAAGTAAATCATGTATGCACAAATAAGGTAGGTGTTCTGAATTCTCATGAACTTCAACTTACAAGCTTATAAATACTTTGTTATTGCACATCCTGTTAGAGTAAGTAACTGAGCCCTCAGCGGGGAGGGCATAAGATCTGTCACAAAAAGTTTTCCCGACATTTTACGATCGTGTGAGATACAAAAATTTCGTGACTTTTGGCTCGCAATATGATATTATCGTGAAAATACGACTTTTCATAAGCATTTTCATGAATTTCCGAATCATCAGAAATTTCGTATTTAATCTGATTTTTTTCCATTTCGGGATGCAAATTCGTACTGTGATAAATCTGCCCCATAGTATGTTTGAAGACAGGGGCTCTTTCAGAAAACAGCGAAACCCAGCACAAGTATGAAACACAAGGCAAAGAAAACAGTACTTCTACTTCAGAGAAAATACTTTAACATGTACAGATCTGCGATAAACTGCTATATGATTCAAAAGAAGTTGTGTTACTTGGTTCTTGAGAGCTAATATTCACCTTATTTAACATTAAACCTACAGTAAACACAAGGACATAAATCTTAGCTAGAACAGAACCCTCCTTCAATGTATGAATGCATCTGTACATGAACATCTGAAGATGTTTATGATGTAGTTTTTAAGGCTTAGAATAGCAAAATGACAGTTTTTTAGCTACATGTATAAATGCCAACGTGCAGAAAAAACTGATACTACATTTAAAATAAAACATAATCTCATATTTTTAATTTCCTTATTTTAACCTTATTTAATACACAGAGTAGTCTAACAAATACAGTATGAGAGTATACGTACAATGTCTCTCTTTTGAAAAAGTCTATTATTTGAATTGGGGCTCCTAATTTACTGGTCCACAACTCCCAGGATTCTCCAACATATAATCAAAGGTAAAATCATCTGGGGATCAAATGTAACAGGGTCCTATTAGGTGTAATATCACATAGCCATAAATAATTAATAGGTTTGAAAAAAGAGGAATATCCAACAAGTGTCCCTCCATGACTTTTCCCAATGCCCAGAGAAATAAACATACAAGTCTTCCCACTGATACTGTATATCAGAGTACTGGAAGAATACAGAAGCTGATTTCTGTCAAGTGTTTAGAACAACACACCATACTGGGGCCAAGGAGTGATGAACAGTGATTAAGGCCACAAAGGAACAAGGCATTACTATATGTATAATGTGGCCATTGGCAGGATTGTAGAATGAGCTATTCCTACTAATCCCTGCATAATCCTGGCAGATGAGTGACATCCCACTGTACAGCCAGGCTGC